>NW_026648328.1:0-147692 GCF_030028045.1 Hippopotamus amphibius kiboko
CTCCCCTGGGCTTCCGAGCACTTGCCCGACGGCAACGCAGGCCCCAGCATCCACTCTGCTGCCAGAGGGAAGTCCTAAGCAGGACTCTCGAGCTTGTGCAGCCAGAGGGCCTCCTGCTTGCAAATGTCCTCAGGAACTCCTTTGGAGTGAGGCCTCTCCTCCCATGCTGCTCAGCCAGCAGATGGTGCCATCGCTCCACCCAAAACCTCTCTGCTTTGCCTTCAGCCATGGATCGCCCTGCTGAGCTCTCTCTGCCTCAGGCAGCAACTCCAGTGTGCATCCAGCCTACAGAAAGCAGAGTGCCTTTGCCTGAGCACTGCTGTGCTGGGGCAGCACCCTGAAGGCCTCCTAGGGCCTTCGCTCCCCTAACCCAGTCGTGCCACCCAGCCCATGCGGGGAGCAAAGTTCCCCCTTGGCAGGGCTCAGCGTGTGGCCTGGGTGTGGTTTCATGGCTGGGAAAGGGCAGATCCTGAAGCTGGGTGCCCACCTGGGAATGGGGCCCGGGGGGCAGAGCCGGCATGCCCTGGTTGGGAGGCAGGAGATCTGGGGCCTTCAAGCTGCATGCAAATCCCCTCTCTGGCTGCCCCTCTTGCTTCTTCTCTGCTGCCAAGCCTCTCACACCCCACGTGCGTCTCATTGAAAGGAGGCAGGCTGCTTGCCATTCGTGGGCAGGCAATCACCCCAGGAGCCTCGTTTACCCGAAGGGGAGTGCACACTGACCCAGAGCCTCCAGAGGAGCTGCCGTCTCTCCAGCCACAAAGGCCTGTAGCCGAGTCCATGGCAGCCTGTTGCATGGAGGGCTTCTGTGGGAGAGGGCCGTGCTGCCCTGGCAGGGGCTCGTTCTCACACTGCTTTCCGTGGGGAAACGCTGTGTGTGCCAAGGGTCTCCTGTGTGCACAAAATCTCTCCCCAGTGCCTGAGGTGCAGGGAGTCCTCTTTGGACCCAGAGCCATGCTCTAGGCGGGCCTCCCGTGCTGGGAGAGCCTCCACTTCCCCAACTGTCCAACTGCCTCAGGAACACCCTTCGAGGGAGTGTGGCTCTGACAGGCAGAAGGGCCCGAGTGAGAAACGTGGATGGCAGGCCAAAGCCACTGTGCTGAGCAGACCCCTGCAAGTCCGAGCTGAAGGCTCTGTGCACCAGGCTCAAGCTGGAATGAGCCTGTGGCCTGGCCTCCAGTCCCAGGCTTGGCCTGGGCACTGCTAGGGCGGGCCCCAGCCCAGGCTCAGCCAGGCCTCCCTAGGGCCCGGGCTGGCCTAGGCCACTGCCAGCCAGCAGGGCCTCGACAGAGCACAGTTCATTCGAGGAGGCCCCCGGGGGTTGCCTGGGTGGCTCCTGCACTGCTGGGAAGCTGCAGGTCCGGAGGCTGTGTGTGCACGTGGCCCCTGGGGCCTGAGCACAAGACAGGCCTGACCCCACTTGCAAGCAGGACTCCTGCCACCTCTTCGCTGCCTGCCACACCTCCTTGCTGCCTGCCCTGTCTTCACTGCTGGCAGGCCTCTGTGTGCCCAGGCCAGTCTAGGCCAAGGAAACAAGGGGCTTGCTCTCCCCTTGCTAGGAGCTCCTCCTCCAGCACTCTGGCCCAGGGGACACACGCCCCTGGACCAGCAGCCTGCAAGGAAGCTGCAGCTGAGCCATGCCCAAAGGCCTGCAGCACCTGGCAGGGAGCCCTCTGCTATGGCCAGCTTTCCCACTGCAAAGCCTTGGAGGAGTTCGTGGATGCTGGGGCCAGCAGCGTTTGCCGTCGCAGAGCACTGGGGGCCCAGAGCCTCCCCTGTGGCTTCCGAGCACTTTCCCACCCCCAGGCCCTTGGCACCCACTCTGCTGCCAGAGGGAAGTCCTAAGCAGGACTCTCGAGCTTGTGCAGCCAGAGGGCCTCCTGCTTGCAAATGTCCTCAGGAACTCCTTTGGAGTGAGGCCTCTCCTCCCATGCTGCTCAGCCAGCAGATGGTGCCATCGCTCCACCCAAAACCTCTCTGCTTTGCCTTCAGCCATGGATCGCCCTGCTGAGCTCTCTCTGCCTCAGGCAGCAACTCCAGTGTGCATCCAGCCTACAGAAAGCAGAGTGCCTTTGCCTGAGCACTGCTGTGCTGGGGCAGCACCCTGAAGGCCTCCTAGGGCCTTCGCTCCCCTAACCCAGTCGTGCCACCCAGCCCATGCGGGGAGCAAAGTTCCCCCTTGGCAGGGCTCAGCGTGTGGCCTGGGTGTGGTTTCATGGCTGGGAAAGGGCAGATCCTGAAGCTGGGTGCCCACCTGGGAATGGGGCCCGGGGGGCAGAGCCGGCATGCCCTGGTTGGGAGGCAGGAGATCTGGGGCCTTCAAGCTGCATGCAAATCCCCTCTCTGGCTGCCCCTCTTGCTTCTTCTCTGCTGCCAAGCCTCTCACACCCCACGTGCGTCTCATTGAAAGGAGGCAGGCTGCTTGCCATTCGTGGGCAGGCAATCACCCCAGGAGCCTCGTTTACCCGAAGGGGAGTGCGCACTGACCCAGAGCCTCCAGAGGAGCTGCCGTCTCTCCAGCCACAAAGGCCTGTAGCCGAGTCCATGGCAGCCTGTTGCATGGAGGGCTTCTGTGGGAGAGGGCCGTGCTGCCCTGGCAGGGGCTCGTTCTCACACTGCTTTCCGTGGGGAAACGCTGTGTGTGCCAAGGGTCTCCTGTGTGCACAAAATCTCTCCCCAGTGCCTGAGTGCAGGGAGTCCTCTTTGGACCCAGAGCCATGCTCTAGGCGGGCCTCCCGTGCTGGGAGAGCCTCCACTTCCCCAACTGTCCAACTGCCTCAGGAACACCCTTCGAGGGAGTGTGGCTCTGACAGGCAGAAGGGCCCGAGTGAGGAACGTGGATGGCAGGCCAAAGCCACTGTGCTGAGCAGACCCCTGCGAGTCCGAGCTGAAGGCTCTGTGCACCAGGCTCAAGCTGGAATGAGCCTGTGGCCTGGCCTCCAGTCCCAGGCTTGGCCTGGGCACTGCTAGGGCGGGCCCCAGCCCAGGCTCAGCCAGGCCTCCCTAGGGCCCGGGCTGGCCTAGGCCACTGCCAGCCAGCAGGGCCTCGACAGAGCACAGTTCATTCGAGGAGGCCCCCGGGGGTTGCCTGGGTGGCTCCTGCACTGCTGGGAAGCTGCAGGTCCGGAGGCTGTGTGTGCACGTGGCCCCTGGGGCCTGAGCACAAGACAGGCCTGACCCCACTTGCAAGCAGGACTCCTGCCACCTCTTCGCTGCCTGCCACACCCCCTTGCTGCCTGCCCTGTCTTCACTGCTGGCAGGCCTCTGTGTGCCCAGGCCAGTCTAGGCCAAGGAAACAAGGGGCTTGCTCTCCCCTTGCTAGGAGCTCCTCCTCCAGCACTCTGGCCCAGGGGACACACGCCCCTGGACCAGCAGCCTGCAAGGAAGCTGCAGCTGAGCCATGCCCAAAGGCCTGCAGCACCTGGCAGGGAGCCCTCTGCTATGGCCAGCTTTCCACTGCAAAGCCTTGGAGGAGTTCGTGGATGCTGGGGCCTGCAGCATTTGCCGTCGCAGAGCACTGGGGGCCCAGAGCCTCCCCTGTGGCTTCCGAGCACTTTCCCACCCCCAGGCCCTTGGCACCCACTCTGCTGCCAGAGGGAAGTCCTAAGCAGGACTCTCGAGCTTGTGCAGCCAGAGGGCCTCCTGCTTGCAAATGTCCTCAGGAACTCCTTTGGAGTGAGGCCTCTCCTCCCATGCTGCTCAGCCAGCAGATGGTGCCATCGCTCCACCCAAAACCTCTCTGCTTTGCCTTCAGCCATGGATCGCCCTGCTGAGCTCTCTCTGCCTCAGGCAGTAACTCCAGTGTGCATCCAGCCTACAGAAAGCAGAGTGCCTTTGCCTGAGCACTGCTGTGCTGGGGCAGCACCGTGAAGGCCTCCTAGGGCCTTCGCTCCCCTAACCCAGTCGTGCCACCCAGCCCATGTGGGGAGCAAAGTTCCCCCTTGGCAGGGCTCAGCGTGTGGCCTGGGTGTGGTTTCATGGCTGGGAAAGGGCAGATCCTGAAGCTGGGTGCCCACCTGGGAATGGGGCCCGGGGGGCAGAGCCGGCATGCCCTGGTTGGGAGGCAGGAGATCTGGGGCCTTCAAGCTGCATGCAAATCCCCTCTCTGGCTGCCCCTCTTGCTTCTTCTCTGCTGCCAAGCCTCTCACACCCCACGTGCGTCTCATTGAAAGGAGGCAGGCTGCTTGCCATTCGTGGGCAGGCAAACACCCCAGGAGCCTCGTTTACCCGAAGGGGAGTGTGCACTGACCCAGAGCCTCCAGAGGAGCTGCCGTCTCTCCAGCCACAAAGGCCTGTAGCCGAGTCCATGGCAGCCTGTTGCATGGAGGGCTTCTGTGGGAGAGGGCCGTGCTGCCCTGGCAGGGGCTCGTTCTCACACTGCTTTCCGTGGGGAAACGCTGTGTGTGCCAAGGGTCTCCTGTGTGCACAAAATCTCTCCCCAGTGCCTGAGGTGCAGGGAGTCCTCTTTGGACCCAGAGCCATGCTCTAGGCGGGCCTCCCGTGCTGGGAGAGCCTCCACTTCCCCAACTGTCCAACTGCCTCAGGAACACCCTTCGAGGGAGTGTGGCTCTGACAGGCAGAAGGGCCCGAGTGAGAAACGTGGATGGCAGGCCAAAGCCACTGTGCTGAGCAGACCCCTGCGAGTCCGAGCTGAAGGCTCTGTGCACCAGGCTCAAGCTGGAATGAGCCTGTGGCCTGGCCTCCAGTCCCAGGCTTGGCCTGGGCACTGCTAGGGCGGGCCCCAGCCCAGGCTCAGCCAGGCCTCCCTAGGGCCCGGGCTGGCCTAGGCCACTGCCAGCCAGCAGGGCCTCGACAGAGCACAGTTCATTCGAGGAGGCCCCCGGGGGTTGCCTGGGTGGCTCCTGCACTGCTGGGAAGCTGCAGGTCCGGAGGCTGTGTGTGCACGTGGCCCCTGGGGCCTGAGCACAAGACAGGCCTGACCCCACTTGCAAGCAGGACTCCTGCCACCTCTTCGCTGCCTGCCACACCCCCTTGCTGCCTGCCCTGTCTTCACTGCTGGCAGGCCTCTGTGTGCCCAGGCCAGTCTAGGCCAAGGAAACAAGGGGCTTGCTCTCCCCTTGCTAGGAGCTCCTCCTCCAGCACTCTGGCCCAGGGGACACACGCCCCTGGACCAGCAGCCTGCAAGGAAGCTGCAGCTGAGCCATGCCCAAAGGCCTGCAGCACCTGGCAGGGAGCCCTCTGCTATGGCCAGCTTTCCCACTGCAAAGCCTTGGAGGAGTTCGTGGATGCTGGGGCCTGCAGCGTTTGCCGTCGCAGAGCACTGGGGGCCCAGAGCCTCCCCTGTGGCTTCCGAGCACTTTCCCACCCCCAGGCCCTTGGCACCCACTCTGCTGCCAGAGGGAAGTCCTAAGCAGGACTCTTGAGCTTGTGCAGCCAGAGGGCCTCCTGCTTGCAAATGTCCTCAGGAACTCCTTTGGAGTGAGGCCTCTCCTCCCATGCTGCTCAGCCAGCAGATGGTGCCATCGCTCCACCCAAAACCTCTCTGCTTTGCCTTCAGCCATGGATCGCCCTGCTGAGCTCTCTCTGCCTCAGGCAGTAACTCCAGTGTGCATCCAGCCTACAGAAAGCAGAGTGCCTTTGCCTGAGCACTGCTGTGCTGGGGCAGCACCGTGAAGGCCTCCTAGGGCCTTCGCTCCCCTAACCCAGTCGTGCCACCCAGCCCATGTGGGGAGCAAAGTTCCCCCTTGGCAGGGCTCAGCGTGTGGCCTGGGTGTGGTTTCATGGCTGGGAAAGGGCAGATCCTGAAGCTGGGTGCCCACCTGGGAATGGGGCCCGGGGGGCAGAGCCGGCATGCCCTGGTTGGGAGGCAGGAGATCTGGGGCCTTCAAGCTGCATGCAAATCCCCTCTCTGGCTGCCCCTCTTGCTTCTTCTCTGCTGCCAAGCCTCTCACACCCCACGTGCGTCTCATTGAAAGGAGGCAGGCTGCTTGCCATTCGTGGGCAGGCAAACACCCCAGGAGCCTCGTTTACCCGAAGGGGAGTGTGCCCTGACCCAGAGCCTCCAGAGGAGCTGCCGTCTCTCCAGCCACAAAGGCCTGTAGCCGAGTCCATGGCAGCCTGTTGCATGGAGGGCTTCTGTGGGAGAGGGCCGTGCTGCCCTGGCAGGGGCTCGTTCTCACACTGCTTTCCGTGGGGAAACGCTGTGTGCCAAGGGTCTCCTGTGTGCACAAAATCTCTCCCCAGTGCCTGAGGTGCAGGGAGTCCTCTTTGGACCCAGAGCCATGCTCTAGGCGGGCCTCCCGTGCTGGGAGAGCCTCCACTTCCCCAACTGTCCAACTGCCTCAGGAACACCCTTCGAGGGAGTGTGGCTCTGACAGGCAGAAGGGCCCGAGTGAGGAACGTGGATGGCAGGCCAAACCACTGTGCTGAGCAGACCCCTGCGAGTCCGAGCTGAAGGCTCTGTGCACCAGGCTCAAGCTGGAATGAGCCTGTGGCCTGGCCTCCAGTCCCAGGCTTGGCCTGGGCACTGCTAGGGCGGGCCCCAGCCCAGGCTCAGCCAGGCCTCCCTAGGGCCCGGGCTGGCCTAGGCCACTGCCAGCCAGCAGGGCCTCGACAGAGCACAGTTCATTCGAGGAGGCCCCCGGGGGTTGCCTGGGTGGCTCCTGCACTGCTGGGAAGCTGCAGGTCCGGAGGCTGTGTGTGCACGTGGCCCCTGGGGCCTGAGCACAAGACAGGCCTGACCCCACTTGCAAGCAGGACTCCTGCCACCTCTTCGCTGCCTGCCACACCCCCTTGCTGCCTGCCCTGTCTTCACTGCTGGCAGGCCTCTGTGTGCCCAGGCCAGTCTAGGCCAAGGAAACAAGGGGCTTGCTCTCCCCTTGCTAGGAGCTCCTCCTCCAGCACTCTGGCCCAGGGGACACACGCCCCTGGACCAGCAGCCTGCAAGGAAGCTGCAGCTGAGCCATGCCCAAAGGCCTGCAGCACCTGGCAGGGAGCCCTCTGCTATGGCCAGCTTTCCCACTGCAAAGCCTTGGAGGAGTTCGTGGATGCTGGGGCCTGCAGCGTTTGCCGTCGCAGAGCACTGGCGGCCCAGAGCCTCCCCTGTGGCTTCCGAGCACTTTCCCACCCCCAGGCCCTTGGCACCCACTCTGCTGCCAGAGGGAAGTCCTAAGCAGGACTCTCGAGCTTGTGCAGCCAGAGGGCCTCCTGCTTGCAAATGTCCTCAGGAACTCCTTTGGAGTGAGGCCTCTCCTCCCATGCTGCTCAGCCAGCAGATGGTGCCATCACTCCACCCAAAACCTCTCTGCTTTGCCTTCAGCCATGCATCGCCCTGCTGAGCTCTCTCTGCCTCAGGCAGCAACTCCAGTGTGCATCCAGCCTACAGAAAGCAGAGTGCCTTTGCCTGAGCACTGCTGTGCTGGGGCAGCACCGTGAAGGCCTCCTAGGGCCTTCGCTCCCCTAACCCAGTTGTGCCACCCAGCCCATGCGGGGAGCAACGTTCCCCCTTGGCAGGGCTCAGCGTGTGGCCTGGGTGTGGTTTCATGGCTGGGAAAGGGCAGATCCTGAAGCTGGGTGCCCACCTGGGAATGGGGCCCGGGGGCAGAGCCGGCATGCCCTGGTTGGGAGGCAGGAGATCTGGGGCCTTCAAGCTGCATGCAAATCCCCTCTCTGGCTGCCCCTCTTGCTTCTTCTCTGCTGCAAGCCTCTCACACCCCACGTGCGTCTCATTGAAAGGAGGCAGGCTGCTTGCCATTCGTGGGCAGGCAATCACCCCAGGAGCCTCGTTTACCCGAAGGGGAGTGTGCACTGACCCAGAGCCTCCAGAGGAGCTGCCGTCTCTCCAGCCACAAAGGCCTGTAGCCGAGTCCATGGCAGCCTGTTGCATGGAGGGCTTCTGTGGGAGAGGGCCGTGCTGCCCTGGCAGGGGCTGGTTCTCACACTGCTTTCCGTGGGGAAACGCTGTGTGTGCCAAGGGTCTCCTGTGTGCACAAAATCTCTCCCCAGTGCCTGAGGTGCAGGGAGTCCTCTTTGGACCCAGAGCCATGCTCTAGGCGGGCCTCCCGTGCTGGGAGAGCCTCCACTTCCCCAACTGTCCAACTGCCTCAGGAACACCCTTCGAGGGAGTGTGGCTCTGACAGGCAGAAGGGCCCGAGTGAGGAACGTGGATGGCAGGCCAAAGCCACTGTGCTGAGCAGACCCCTGCGAGTCCGAGCTGAAGGCTCTGTGCACCAGGCTCAAGCTGGAATGAGCCTGTGGCCTGGCCTCCAGTCCCAGGCTTGGCCTGGGCACTGCTAGGGCGGGCCCCAGCCCAGGCTCAGCCAGGCCTCCCTAGGGCCCGGGCTGGCCTAGGCCACTGCCAGCCAGCAGGGCCTCGACAGAGCACAGTTCATTCGAGGAGGCCCCCGGGGGTTGCCTGGGTGGCTCCTGCACTGCTGGGAAGCTGCAGGTCCGGAGGCTGTGTGTGCACGTGGCCCCTGGGGCCTGAGCACAAGACAGGCCTGACCCCACTTGCAAGCAGGACTCCTGCCACCTCTTCGCTGCCTGCCACACCCCCTTGCTGCCTGCCCTGTCTTCACTGCTGGCAGGCCTCTGTGTGCCCAGGCCAGTCTAGGCCAAGGAAACAAGGGGCTTGCACTCCCCTTGCTAGGAGCTCCTCCTCCAGCACTCTGGCCCAGGGGACACACGCCCCTGGACCAGCAGCCTGCAAGGAAGCTGCAGCTGAGCCATGCCCAAAGGCCTGCAGCACCTGGCAGGGAGCCCTCTGCTATGGCCAGCTTTCCCACTGCAAAGCCTTGGAGGAGTTCGTGGATGCTGGGGCCTGCAGCGTTTGCCGTCGCAGAGCACTGGGGGCCCAGAGCCTCCCCTGTGGCTTCCGAGCACTTTCCCACCCCCAGGCCCTTGGCACCCACTCTGCTGCCAGAGGGAAGTCCTAAGCAGGACTCTCGAGCTTGTGCAGCCAGAGGGCCTCCTGCTTGCAAATGTCCTCAGGAACTCCTTTGGAGTGAGGCCTCTCCTCCCATGCTGCTCAGCCAGCAGATGGTGCCATCGCTCCACCCAAAACCTCTCTGCTTTGCCTTCAGCCATGGATCGCCCTGCTGAGCTCTCTCTGCCTCAGGCAGTAACTCCAGTGTGCATCCAGCCTACAGAAAGCAGAGTGCCTTTGCCTGAGCACTGCTGTGCTGGGGCAGCACCCTGAAGGCCTCCTAGGGCCTTCGCTCCCCTAACCCAGTCGTGCCACCCAGCCATGCGGGGAGCAAAGTTCCCCATTGGCAGGGCTCAGCGTGTGGCCTGGGTGTGGTTTCATGGCTGGGAAAGGGCAGATCCTGAAGCTGGGTGCCCACCTGGGAATGGGGCCCGGGGGGCAGAGCCGGCATGCCCTGGTTGGGAGGCAGGAGATCTGGGGCCTTCAAGCTGCATGCAAATCCCCTCTCTGGCTGCCCCTCTTGCTTCTTCTCTGCTGCCAAGCCTCTCACACCCCACGTGCGTCTCATTGAAAGGAGGCAGGCTGCTTGCCATTCGTGGGCAGGCAATCACCCCAGGAGCCTCGTTTACCCGAAGGGGAGTGTGCACTGACCCAGAGCCTCCAGAGGAGCTGCCGTCTCTCCAGCCACAAAGGCCTGTAGCCGAGTCCATGGCAGCCTGTTGCATGGAGGGCTTCTGTGGGAGAGGGCCGTGCTGCCCTGGCAGGGGCTCGTTCTCACACTGCTTTCCGTGGGGAAACGCTGTGTGTGCCAAGGGTCTCCAGTGTGCACAAAATCTCTCCCCAGTGCCTGAGGTGCAGGGAGTCCTCTTTGGACCCAGAGCCATGCTCTAGGCGGGCCTCCCGTGCTGGGAGAGCCTCCACTTCCCCAACTGTCCAACTGCCTCAGGAACACCCTTCGAGGGAGTGTGGCTCTGACAGGCAGAAGGGCCCGAGTGAGGAACGTGGATGGCAGGCCAAAGCCACTGTGCTGAGCAGACCCCTGCGAGTCCGAGCTGAAGGCTCTGTGCACCAGGCTCAAGCTGGAATGAGCCTGTGGCCTGGCCTCCAGTCCCAGGCTTGGCCTGGGCACTGCTAGGGCGGGCCCCAGCCCAGGCTCAGCCAGGCCTCCCTAGGGCCCGGGCTGGCCTAGGCCACTGCCAGCCAGCAGGGCCTCGACAGAGCACAGTTCATTCGAGGAGGCCCCGGGGGTTGCCTGGGTGGCTCCTGCACTGCTGGGAAGCTGCAGGTCCGGAGGCTGTGTGTGCACGTGGCCCCTGGGGCCTGAGCACAAGACAGGCCTGACCCCACTTGCAAGCAGGACTCCTGCCACCTCTTCGCTGCCTGCCACACCCCCTTGCTGCCTGCCCCGTCTTCACTGCTGGCAGGCCTCTGTGTGCCCAGGCCAGTCTAGGCCAAGGAAACAAGGGGCTTGCTCTCCCCTTGCTAGGAGCTCCTCCTCCAGCACTCTGGCCCAGGGGACACACGCCCCTGGACCAGCAGCCTGCAAGGAAGCTGCAGCTGAGCCATGCCCAAAGGCCTGCAGCACCTGGCAGGGAGCCCTCTGCTATGGCCAGCTTTCCCACTGCAAAGCCTTGGAGGAGTTCGTGGATGCTGGGGCCTGCAGCGTTTGCCGTCGCAGAGCACTGGGGGCCCAGAGCCTCCCCTGTGGCTTCCGAGCACTTTCCCACCCCCAGGCCCTTGGCACCCACTCTGCTGCCCGAGGGAAGTCCTAAGCAGGACTCTCGAGCTTGTGCAGCCAGAGGGCCTCCTGCTTGCAAATGTCCTCAGGAACTCCTTTGGAGTGAGGCCTCTCCTCCCATGCTGCTCAGCCAGCAGATGGTGCCATCGCTCCACCCAAAACCTCTCTGCTTTGCCTTCAGCCATGGATCGCCCTGCTGAGCTCTCTCTTCCTCAGGCAGCAACTCCAGTGTGCATCCAGCCTACAGAAAGCAGAGTGCCTTTGCCTGAGCACTGCTGTGCTGGGGCAGCACCCTGAAGGCCTCCTAGGGCCTTCGCTCCCCTAACCCAGTCGTGCCACCCAGCCCATGCGGGGAGCAAAGTTCCCCCTTGGCAGGGCTCAGCGTGTGGCCTGGGTGTGGTTTCATGGCTGGGAAAGGGCAGATCCTGAAGCTGGGTGCCCACCTGGGAATGGGGCCCGGGGGGCAGAGCCGGCATGCCCTGGTTGGGAGGCAGGAGATCTGGGGCCTTCAAGCTGCATGCAAATCCCCTCTCTGGCTGCCCCTCTTGCTTCTTCTCTGCTGCCAAGCCTCTCACACCCCACGTGCGTCTCATTGAAAGGAGGCAGGCTGCTTGCCTTTCGTGGGCAGGCAATCACCCCAGGAGCCTCGTTTACCCGAAGGGGAGTGCGCACTGACCCAGAGCCTCCAGAGGAGCTGCCGTCTCTCCAGCCACAAAGGCCTGTAGCCGAGTCCATGGCAGCCTGTTGCATGGAGGGCTTCTGTGGGAGAGGGCCGTGCTGCCCTGGCAGGGGCTCGTTCTCACACTGCTTTCCGTGGTGAAACGCTGTGTGTGCCAAGGGTCTCCTGTGTGCACAAAATCTCTCCCCAGTGCCTGAGGTGCAGGGAGTCCTCTTTGGACCCAGAGCCATGCTCTAGGCGGGCCTCCCGTGCTGGGAGAGCCTCCACTTCCCCAATTGTCCAACTGCCTCAGGAACACCCTTCGAGGGAGTGTGGCTCTGACAGGCAGAAGGGCCCGAGTGAGGAACGTGGATGGCAGGCCAAAGCCACTGTGCTGAGCAGACCCCTGCGAGTCCGAGCTGAAGGCTCTGTGCAGCAGGCTCAAGCTGGAATGAGCCTGTGGCCTGGCCTCCAGTCCCAGGCTTGGCCTGGGCACTGCTAGGGCGGGCCCCAGCCCAGGCTCAGCCAGGCCTCCCTAGGGCCCGGGCTGGCCTAGGCCACTGCCAGCCAGCAGGGCCTCGACAGAGCACAGTTCATTCGAGGAGGCCCCCGGGGGTTGCCTGGGTGGCTCCTGCACTGCTGGGAAGCTGCAGGTCCGGAGGCTGTGTGTGCACGTGGCCCCTGGGGCCTGAGCACAAGACAGGCCTGACCCCACTTGCAAGCAGGACTCCTGCCACCTCTTCGCTGCCTGCCACACCCCCTTGCTGCCTGCCCTGTCTTCACTGCTGGCAGGCCTCTGTGTGCCCAGGCCAGTCTAGGCCAAGGAAACAAGGGGCTTGCTCTCCCCTTGCTAGGAGCTCCTCCTCCAGCACTCTGGCCCAGGGGACACACGCCCCTGGACCAGCAACCTGCAAGGAAGCTGCAGCTGAGCCATGCCCAAAGGCCTGCAGCACCTGGCAGGGAGCCCTCTGCTATGGCCAGCTTTCCCACTGCAAAGCCTTGGAGGAGTTCGTGGATGCTGGGGCCTGCAGCGTTTGCCGTCGCAGAGCACTGGGGTCCCAGAGCCTCCCCTGTGGCTTCCGAACACTTTCCCACCCCCAGGCCCTTGGCACCCACTCTGCTGCCAGAGGGAAGTCCTAAGCAGGACTCTCGAGCTTGTGCAGCCAGAGGGCCTCCTGCTTGCAAATGTCCTCAGGAACTCCTTTGGAGTGAGGCCTCTCCTCCCATGCTGCTCAGCCAGCAGATGGTGCCATCGCTCCACCCAAAACCTCTCTGCTTTGCCTTCAGCCATGGATCGCCCTGCTGAGCTCTCTCTGCCTCAGGCAGCAACTCCAGTGTGCATCCAGCCTACAGAAAGCAGAGTGCCTTTGCCTGAGCACTGCTGTGCTGGGGCAGCACCCTGAAGGCCTCCTAGGGCCTTCGCAACCCTAACCCAGTCGTGCCACCCAGCCCATGCGGGGAGCAAAGTTCCGCCTTGGCAGGGCTCAGCGTGTGGCCTGGGTGTGGTTTCATGGCTGGGAAAGGGCAGAACCTGAAGCTGGATGCCCACCTGGGAATGGGGCCCGGGGGGCAGAGCCGGCATGCCCTGGTTGGGAGGCAGGAGATCTGGGGCCTTCCAGCTGCATGCAAATCCCCTCTCTGGCTGCCCCTCTTGCTTCTTCTCTGCTGCCAAGCCTCTCACACCCCACGTGCGTCTCATTGAAAGGAGGCAGGCTGCTTGCCTTTCGTGGGCAGGCAATCACCCCAGGAGCCTCGTTTACCCGAAGGGGAGTGCGCACTGACCCAGAGCCTCCAGAGGAGCTGCCGTCTCTCCAGCCACAAAGGCCTGTAGCCGAGTCCATGGCAGCCTGTTGCATGGAGGGCTTCTGTGGGAGAGGGCCGTGCTGCCCTGGCAGGGGCTCGTTCTCACACTGCTTTCCGTGGGGAAACGCTGTGTGTGCCAAGGGTCTCCTGTGTGCACAAAATCTCTCCCCAGTGCCTGAGGTGCAGGGAGTCCTCTTTGGACCCAGAGCCATGCTCTAGGCGGGCCTCCCGTGCTGGGAGAGCCTCCACTTCCCCAATTGTCCAACTGCCTCAGGAACACCCTTCGAGGGAGTGTGGCTCTGACAGGCAGAAGGGCCCGAGTGAGGAACGTGGATGGCAGGCCAAAGCCACTGTGCTGAGCAGACCCCTGCGAGTCCGAGCTGAAGGCTCTGTGCACCAGGCTCAAGCTGGAATGAGCCTGTGGCCTGGCCTCCAGTCCCAGGCTTGGCCTGGGCACTGCTAGGGCGGGCCCCAGCCCAGGCTCAGCCAGGCCTCCCTAGGGCCCGGGCTGGCCTAGGCCACTGCCAGCCAGCAGGGCCTCGACAGAGCACAGTTCATTCGAGGAGGCCCCCGGGGGTTGCCTGGGTGGCTCCTGCACTGCTGGGAAGCTGCAGGTCCGGAGGCTGTGTGTGCACGTGGCCCCTGGGGCCTGAGCACAAGACAGGCCTGACCCCACTTGCAAGCAGGACTCCTGCCACCTCTTCGCTGCCTGCCACACCCCCTTGCTGCCTGCCCTGTCTTCACTGCTGGCAGGCCTCTGTGTGCCCAGGCCAGTCTAGGCCAAGGAAACAAGGGGCTTGCTCTCCCCTTGCTAGGAGCTCCTCCTCCAGCACTCTGGCCCAGGGGACACACGCCCCTGGACCAGCAACCTGCAAGGAAGCTGCAGCTGAGCCATGCCCAAAGGCCTGCAGCACCTGGCAGGGAGCCCTCTGCTATGGCCAGCTTTCCCACTGCAAAGCCTTGGAGGAGTTCGTGGATGCTGGGGCCTGCAGCGTTTGCCGTCGCAGAGCACTGGGGTCCCAGAGCCTCCCCTGTGGCTTCCGAGCACTTTCCCACCCCCAGACCCTTGGCACCCACTCTGTTGCCAGAGGGAAGTCCTAAGCAGGACTCTCGAGCTTGTGCAGCCAGAGGGCCTCCTGCTTGCAAATGTCCTCAGGAACTCCTTTGGAGTGAGGCCTCTCCTCCCATGCTGCTCAGCCAGCAGATGGTGCCATCGCTCCACCCAAAACCTCTCTGCTTTGCCTTCAGCCATGGATCGCCCTGCTGAGCTCTCTCTGCCTCAGGCAGTAACTCCAGTGTGCATCCAGCCTACAGAAAGCAGAGTGCCTTTGCCTGAGCACTGCTGTGCTGGGGCAGCACCGTGAAGCCCTCCTAGGGCCTTCGCTCCCCTAACCCAGTTGTGCCACCCAGCCCATGCGGGGAGCAAAGTTCCCCCTTGGCAGGGCTCAGCGTGTGGCCTGGGTGTGGTTTCATGGCTGGGAAAGGGCAGATCCTGAAGCTGGGTGCCCACCTGGGAATGGGGCCCGGGGGGCAGAGCCGGCATGCCCTGGTTGGGAGGCAGGAGATCTGGGGCCTTCAAGCTGCATGCAAATCCCCTCTCTGGCTGCCCCTCTTGCTTCTTCTCTGCTGCCAAGTCTCTCACACCCCACGTGCGTCTCATTGAAAGGAGGCAGGCTGCTTGCCATTCGTGGGCAGGCAATCACCCCAGGAGCCTCGTTTACCCGAAGGGGAGTGCGCACTGACCCAGAGCCTCCAGAGGAGCTGCCGTCTCTCCAGCCACAAAGGCCTGTAGCCGAGTCCATGGCAGCCTGTTGCATGGAGGGCTTCTGTGGGAGAGGGCCGTGCTGCCCTGGCAGGGGCTCGTTCTCACACTGCTTTCCGTGGGGAAACGCTGTGTGCCAAGGGTCTCCTGTGTGCACAAAATCTCTCCCCAGTGCCTGAGGTGCAGGGAGTCCTCTTTGGACCCAGAGCCATGCTCTAGGCGGGCCTCCCGTGCTGGGAGAGCCTCCACTTCCCCAACTGTCCAACTGCCTCAGGAACACCCTTCGAGGGAGTGTGGCTCTGACAGGCAGAAGGGCCCGAGTGAGAAACGTGGATGGCAGGCCAAAGCCACTGTGCTGAGCAGTCCCCCTGCGAGTCCGAGCTGAAGGCTCTGTGCACCAGGCTCAAGCTGGAATGAGCCTGTGGCCTGGCCTCCAGTCCCAGGCTTGGCCTGGGCACTGCTAGGGCGGGCCCCAGCCCAGGCTCAGCCAGGCCTCCCTAGGGCCCGGGCTGGCCTAGGCCACTGCCAGCCAGCAGGGCCTCGACAGAGCACAGTTCATTCGAGGAGGCCCCCGGGGGTTGCCTGGGTGGCTCCTGCACTGCTGGGAAGCTGCAGGTCCGGAGGCTGTGTGTGCACGTGGCCCCTGGGGCCTGAGCACAAGACAGGCCTGACCCCACTTGCCAGCAGGACTCCTGCCACCTCTTCGCTGCCTGCCACACCCCCTTGCTGCCTGCCCTGTCTTCACTGCTGGCAGGCCTCTGTGTGCCCAGGCCAGTCTAGGCCAAGGAAACAAGGGGCTTGCTCTCCCCTTGCTAGGAGCTCCTCCTCCAGCACTCTGGCCCAGGGGACACACGCCCCTGGACCAGCAGCCTGCAAGGAAGCTGCAGCTGAGCCATGCCCAAAGGCTTGCAGCACCTGGCAGGGAGCCCTCTGCTATGGCCAGCTTTCCCACTGCAAAGCCTTGGAGGAGTTCGTGGTTGCTGGGGCCTGCAGCGTTTGCCGTCGGAGAGCAATTGGGGCCCAGAGCCTCCCCTGTGGCTTCCGAGCACTTTCCCACCCCCAGGCCCTTGGCACCCACTCTGCTGCCAGAGGGAAGTCCTAAGCAGGACCCTCGAGCTTGTGCAGCCAGAGGGCCTCCTGCTTGCAAATGTCCTCAGGAACTCCTTTGGAGTGAGGCCTCTCCTCCCATGCTGCTCAGCCAGCAGATGGTGCCATCGCTCCACCCAAAACCTCTCTGCTTTGCCTTCAGCCATGGATCGCCCTGCTGAGCTCTCTCTGCCTCAGGCAGCAACTCCAGTGTGCATCCAGCCTACAGAAAGCAGAGTGCCTTTGCCTGAGCACTGCTGTGCTGGGGCAGCACCCTGAAGGCCTCCTAGGGCCTTCGCAACCCTAACCCAGTCGTGCCACCAAGCCCATGCGGGGAGCAAAGTTCCGCCTTGGCAGGGCTCAGCGTGTGGCCTGGGTGTGGTTTCATGGCTGGGAAAGGGCAGATCCTGAAGCTGGGTGCCCACCTGGGAATGGGGCCCGGGGGGCAGAGCCGGCATGCCCTGGTTGGGAGGCAGGAGATCTGGGGCCTTCCAGCTGCATGCAAATCCCCTCTCTGGCTGCCCCTCTTGCTTCTTCTCTGCTGCCAAGCCTCTCACACCCCACGTGCGTCTCATTGAAAGGAGGCAGGCTGCTTGCCTTTCGTGGGCAGGCAATCACCCCAGGAGCCTCGTTTACCCGAAGGGGAGTGCGCACTGACCCAGAGCCTCCAGAGGAGCTGCCGTCTCTCCAGCCACAAAGGCCTGTAGCCGAGTCCATGGCAGCCTGTTGCATGGAGGGCTTCTGTGGGAGAGGGCCGTGCTGCCCTGGCAGGGGCTCGTTCTCACACTGCTTTCCGTGGGGAAACGCTGTGTGCCAAGGGTCTCCTGTGTGCACAAAATCTCTCCCCAGTGCCTGAGGTGCAGGGAGTCCTCTTTGGACCCAGAGCCCTGCTCTAGGCGGGCCTCCCGTGCTGGGAGAGCCTCCACTTCCCCAACTGTCCAACTGCCTCAGGAACACCCTTCGAGGGAGTGTGGCTCTGACAGGCAGAAGGGCCCGAGTGAGGAACGTGGATGGCAGGCCAAAGCCACTGTGCTGAGCAGACCCCTGCGAGTCCGAGCTGAAGGCTCTGTGCACCAGGCTCAAGCTGGAATGAGCCTGTGGCCTGGCCTCCAGTCCCAGGCTTGGCCTGGGCACTGCTAGGGCGGGCCCCAGCCCAGGCTCAGCCAGGCCTCCCTAGGGCCCGGGCTGGCCTAGGCCACTGCCAGCCAGCAGGGCCTCGACAGAGCACAGTTCATTCGAGGAGGCCCCCGGGGGTTGCCTGGGTGGCTCCTGCACTGCTGGGAAGCTGCAGGTCCGGAGGCTGTGTGTGCACGTGGCCCCTGGGGCCTGAGCACAAGACAGGCCTGACCCCACTTGCAAGCAGGACTCCTGCCACCTCTTCGCTGCCTGCCACACCCCCTTGCTGCCTGCCCTGTCTTCACTGCTGGCAGGCCTCTGTGTGCCCAGGCCAGTCTAGGCCAAGGAAACAAGGGGCTTGCTCTCCCCTTGCTAGGAGCTCCTCCTCCAGCACTCTGGCCCAGGGGACACACGCCCCTGGACCAGCAGCCTGCAAGGAAGCTGCAGCTGAGCCATGCCCAAAGGCCTGCAGCACCTGGCAGGGAGCCCTCTGCTATGGCCAGCTTTCCCACTGCAAAGCCTTGGAGGAGTTCGTGGATGCTGGGGCCTGCAGCATTTGCCGTCGCAGAGCACTGGGGGCCCAGAGCCTCCCCTGTGGCTTCCGAGCACTTTCCCACCCCCAGGCCCTTGGCACCCACTCTGCTGCCAGAGGGAAGTCCTAAGCAGGACTCTCGAGCTTGTGCAGCCAGAGGGCCTCCTGCTTGCAAATGTCCTCAGGAACTCCTTTGGAGTGAGGCCTCTCCTCCCATGCTGCTCAGCCAGCAGATGGTGCCATCGCTCCACCCAAAACCTCTCTGCTTTGCCTTCAGCCATGGATCGCCCTGCTGAGCTCTCTCTGCCTCAGGCAGTAACTCCAGTGTGCATCCAGCCTACAGAAAGCAGAGTGCCTTTGCCTGAGCACTGCTGTGCTGGGGCAGCACCGTGAAGGCCTCCTAGGGCCTTCGCTCCCCTAACCCAGTCGTGCCACCCAGCCCATGTGGGGAGCAAAGTTCCCCCTTGGCAGGGCTCAGCGTGTGGCCTGGGTGTGGTTTCATGGCTGGGAAAGGGCAGATCCTGAAGCTGGGTGCCCACCTGGGAATGGGGCCCGGGGGGCAGAGCCGGCATGCCCTGGTTGGGAGGCAGGAGATCTGGGGCCTTCAAGCTGCATGCAAATCCCCTCTCTGGCTGCCCCTCTTGCTTCTTCTCTGCTGCCAAGCCTCTCACACCCCACGTGCGTCTCATTGAAAGGAGGCAGGCTGCTTGCCATTCGTGGGCAGGCAAACACCCCAGGAGCCTCGTTTACCCGAAGGGGAGTGTGCACTGACCCAGAGCCTCCAGAGGAGCTGCCGTCTCTCCAGCCACAAAGGCCTGTAGCCGAGTCCATGGCAGCCTGTTGCATGGAGGGCTTCTGTGGGAGAGGGCCGTGCTGCCCTGGCAGGGGCTCGTTCTCACACTGCTTTCCGTGGGGAAACGCTGTGTGTGCCAAGGGTCTCCTGTGTGCACAAAATCTCTCCCCAGTGCCTGAGGTGCAGGGAGTCCTCTTTGGACCCAGAGCCATGCTCTAGGCGGGCCTCCCGTGCTGGGAGAGCCTCCACTTCCCCAACTGTCCAACTGCCTCAGGAACACCCTTCGAGGGAGTGTGGCTCTGACAGGCAGAAGGGCCCGAGTGAGAAACGTGGATGGCAGGCCAAAGCCACTGTGCTGAGCAGACCCCTGCGAGTCCGAGCTGAAGGCTCTGTGCACCAGGCTCAAGCTGGAATGAGCCTGTGGCCTGGCCTCCAGTCCCAGGCTTGGCCTGGGCACTGCTAGGGCGGGCCCCAGCCCAGGCTCAGCCAGGCCTCCCTAGGGCCCGGGCTGGCCTAGGCCACTGCCAGCCAGCAGGGCCTCGACAGAGCACAGTTCATTCGAGGAGGCCCCCGGGGGTTGCCTGGGTGGCTCCTGCACTGCTGGGAAGCTGCAGGTCCGGAGGCTGTGTGTGCACGTGGCCCCTGGGGCCTGAGCACAAGACAGGCCTGACCCCACTTGCAAGCAGGACTCCTGCCACCTCTTCGCTGCCTGCCACACCCCCTTGCTGCCTGCCCTGTCTTCACTGCTGGCAGGCCTCTGTGTGCCCAGGCCAGTCTAGGCCAAGGAAACAAGGGGCTTGCTCTCCCCTTGCTAGGAGCTCCTCCTCCAGCACTCTGGCCCAGGGGACACACGCCCCTGGACCAGCAGCCTGCAAGGAAGCTGCAGCTGAGCCATGCCCAAAGGCCTGCAGCACCTGGCAGGGAGCCCTCTGCTATGGCCAGCTTTCCCACTGCAAAGCCTTGGAGGAGTTCGTGGATGCTGGGGCCTGCAGCGTTTGCCGTCGCAGAGCACTGGGGGCCCAGAGCCTCCCCTGTGGCTTCCGAGCACTTTCCCACCCCCAGGCCCTTGGCACCCACTCTGCTGCCAGAGGGAAGTCCTAAGCAGGACTCTCGAGCTTGTGCAGCCAGAGGGCCTCCTGCTTGCAAATGTCCTCAGGAACTCCTTTGGAGTGAGGCCTCTCCTCCCATGCTGCTCAGCCAGCAGATGGTGCCATCGCTCCACCCAAAACCTCTCTGCTTTGCCTTCAGCCATGGATCGCCCTGCTGAGCTCTCTCTGCCTCAGGCAGTAACTCCAGTGTGCATCCAGCCTACAGAAAGCAGAGTGCCTTTGCCTGAGCACTGCTGTGCTGGGGCAGCACCGTGAAGGCCTCCTAGGGCCTTCGCTCCCCTAACCCAGTCGTGCCACCCAGCCCATGTGGGGAGCAAAGTTCCCCCTTGGCAGGGCTCAGCGTGTGGCCTGGGTGTGGTTTCATGGCTGGGAAAGGGCAGATCCTGAAGCTGGGTGCCCACCTGGGAATGGGGCCCGGGGGGCAGAGCCGGCATGCCCTGGTTGGGAGGCAGGAGATCTGGGGCCTTCAAGCTGCATGCAAATCCCCTCTCTGGCTGCCCCTCTTGCTTCTTCTCTGCTGCCAAGCCTCTCACACCCCACGTGCGTCTCATTGAAAGGAGGCAGGCTGCTTGCCATTCGTGGGCAGGCAAACACCCCAGGAGCCTCGTTTACCCGAAGGGGAGTGTGCCCTGACCCAGAGCCTCCAGAGGAGCTGCCGTCTCTCCAGCCACAAAGGCCTGTAGCCGAGTCCATGGCAGCCTGTTGCATGGAGGGCTTCTGTGGGAGAGGGCCGTGCTGCCCTGGCAGGGGCTCGTTCTCACACTGCTTTCCGTGGGGAAACGCTGTGTGCCAAGGGTCTCCTGTGTGCACAAAATCTCTCCCCAGTGCCTGAGGTGCAGGGAGTCCTCTTTGGACCCAGAGCCATGCTCTAGGCGGGCCTCCCGTGCTGGGAGAGCCTCCACTTCCCCAACTGTCCAACTGCCTCAGGAACACCCTTCGAGGGAGTGTGGCTCTGACAGGCAGAAGGGCCCGAGTGAGGAACGTGGATGGCAGGCCAAACCACTGTGCTGAGCAGACCCCTGCGAGTCCGAGCTGAAGGCTCTGTGCACCAGGCTCAAGCTGGAATGAGCCTGTGGCCTGGCCTCCAGTCCCAGGCTTGGCCTGGGCACTGCTAGGGCGGGCCCCAGCCCAGGCTCAGCCAGGCCTCCCTAGGGCCCGGGCTGGCCTAGGCCACTGCCAGCCAGCAGGGCCTCGACAGAGCACAGTTCATTCGAGGAGGCCCCCGGGGGTTGCCTGGGTGGCTCCTGCACTGCTGGGAAGCTGCAGGTCCGGAGGCTGTGTGTGCACGTGGCCCCTGGGGCCTGAGCACAAGACAGGCCTGACCCCACTTGCAAGCAGGACTCCTGCCACCTCTTCGCTGCCTGCCACACCCCCTTGCTGCCTGCCCTGTCTTCACTGCTGGCAGGCCTCTGTGTGCCCAGGCCAGTCTAGGCCAAGGAAACAAGGGGCTTGCTCTCCCCTTGCTAGGAGCTCCTCCTCCAGCACTCTGGCCCAGGGGACACACGCCCCTGGACCAGCAGCCTGCAAGGAAGCTGCAGCTGAGCCATGCCCAAAGGCCTGCAGCACCTGGCAGGGAGCCCTCTGCTATGGCCAGCTTTCCCACTGCAAAGCCTTGGAGGAGTTCGTGGATGCTGGGGCCTGCAGCGTTTGCCGTGGCAGAGCACTGGCGGCCCAGAGCCTCCCCTGTGGCTTCCGAGCACTTTCCCACCCCCAGGCCCTTGGCACCCACTCTGCTGCCAGAGGGAAGTCCTAAGCAGGACTCTCGAGCTTGTGCAGCCAGAGGGCCTCCTGCTTGCAAATGTCCTCAGGAACTCCTTTGGAGTGAGGCCTCTCCTCCCATGCTGCTCAGCCAGCAGATGGTGCCATCACTCCACCCAAAACCTCTCTGCTTTGCCTTCAGCCATGCATCGCCCTGCTGAGCTCTCTCTGCCTCAGGCAGCAACTCCAGTGTGCATCCAGCCTACAGAAAGCAGAGTGCCTTTGCCTGAGCACTGCTGTGCTGGGGCAGCACCGTGAAGGCCTCCTAGGGCCTTCGCTCCCCTAACCCAGTTGTGCCACCCAGCCCATGCGGGGAGCAACGTTCCCCCTTGGCAGGGCTCAGCGTGTGGCCTGGGTGTGGTTTCATGGCTGGGAAAGGGCAGATCCTGAAGCTGGGTGCCCACCTGGGAATGGGGCCCGGGGGGCAGAGCCGGCATGCCCTGGTTGGGAGGCAGGAGATCTGGGGCCTTCAAGCTGCATGCAAATCCCCTCTCTGGCTGCCCCTCTTGCTTCTTCTCTGCTGCCAAGCCTCTCACACCCCACGTGCGTCTCATTGAAAGGAGGCAGGCTGCTTGCCATTCGTGGGCAGGCAATCACCCCAGGAGCCTCGTTTACCCGAAGGGGAGTGTGCACTGACCCAGAGCCTCCAGAGGAGCTGCCGTCTCTCCAGCCACAAAGGCCTGTAGCCGAGTCCATGGCAGCCTGTTGCATGGAGGGCTTCTGTGGGAGAGGGCCGTGCTGCCCTGGCAGGGGCTGGTTCTCACACTGCTTTCCGTGGGGAAACGCTGTGTGTGCCAAGGGTCTCCTGTGTGCACAAAATCTCTCCCCAGTGCCTGAGGTGCAGGGAGTCCTCTTTGGACCCAGAGCCATGCTCTAGGCGGGCCTCCCGTGCTGGGAGAGCCTCCACTTCCCCAACTGTCCAACTGCCTCAGGAACACCCTTCGAGGGAGTGTGGCTCTGACAGGCAGAAGGGCCCGAGTGAGGAACGTGGATGGCAGGCCAAAGCCACTGTGCTGAGCAGACCCCTGCGAGTCCGAGCTGAAGGCTCTGTGCACCAGGCTCAAGCTGGAATGAGCCTGTGGCCTGGCCTCCAGTCCCAGGCTTGGCCTGGGCACTGCTAGGGCGGGCCCCAGCCCAGGCTCAGCCAGGCCTCCCTAGGGCCCGGGCTGGCCTAGGCCACTGCCAGCCAGCAGGGCCTCGACAGAGCACAGTTCATTCGAGGAGGCCCCCGGGGGTTGCCTGGGTGGCTCCTGCACTGCTGGGAAGCTGCAGGTCCGGAGGCTGTGTGTGCACGTGGCCCCTGGGGCCTGAGCACAAGACAGGCCTGACCCCACTTGCAAGCAGGACTCCTGCCACCTCTTCGCTGCCTGCCACACCCCCTTGCTGCCTGCCCTGTCTTCACTGCTGGCAGGCCTCTGTGTGCCCAGGCCAGTCTAGGCCAAGGAAACAAGGGGCTTGCTCTCCCCTTGCTAGGAGCTCCTCCTCCAGCACTCTGGCCCAGGGGACACACGCCCCTGGACCAGCAGCCTGCAAGGAAGCTGCAGCTGAGCCATGCCCAAAGGCCTGCAGCACCTGGCAGGGAGCCCTCTGCTATGGCCAGCTTTCCCACTGCAAAGCCTTGGAGGAGTTCGTGGATGCTGGGGCCTGCAGCATTTGCCGTCGCAGAGCACTGGGGGCCCAGAGCCTCCCCTGTGGCTTCCGAGCACTTTCCCACCCCCAGGCCCTTGGCACCCACTCTGCTGCCAGAGGGAAGTCCTAAGCAGGACTCTTGAGCTTGTGCAGCCAGAGGGCCTCCTGCTTGCAAATGTCCTCAGGAACTCCTTTGGAGTGAGGCCTCTCCTCCCATGCTGCTCAGCCAGCAGATGGTGCCATCGCTCCACCCAAAACCTCTCTGCTTTGCCTTCAGCCATGGATCGCCCTGCTGAGCTCTCTCTGCCTCAGGCAGTAACTCCAGTGTGCATCCAGCCTACAGAAAGCAGAGTGCCTTTGCCTGAGCACTGCTGTGCTGGGGCAGCACCGTGAAGGCCTCCTAGGGCCTTCGCTCCCCTAACCCAGTCGTGCCACCCAGCCCATGTGGGGAGCAACGTTCCCCCTTGGCAGGGCTCAGCGTGTGGCCTGGGTGTGGTTTCATGGCTGGGAAAGGGCAGATCCTGAAGCTGGGTGCCCACCTGGGAATGGGGCCCGGGGGGCAGAGCCGGCATGCCCTGGTTGGGAGGCAGGAGATCTGGGGCCTTCAAGCTACATGCAAATCCCCTCTCTGGCTGCCCCTCTTGCTTCTTCTCTGCTGCCAAGCCTCTCACACCCCACGTGCGTCTCATTGAAAGGAGGCAGGCTGCTTGCCATTCGTGGGCAGGCAATCACCCCAGGAGCCTCGTTTACCCGAAGGGGAGTGCGCACTGACCCAGAGCCTCCAGAGGAGCTGCCGTCTCTCCAGCCACAAAGGCCTGTAGCCGAGTCCATGGCAGCCTGTTGCATGGAGGGCTTCTGTGGGAGAGGGCCGTGCTGCCCTGGCAGGGGCTGGTTCTCACACTGCTTTCCGTGGGGAAACGCTGTGTGTGCCAAGGGTCTCCTGTGTGCACAAAATCTCTCCCCAGTGCCTGAGGTGCAGGGAGTCCTCTTTGGACCCAGAGCCATGCTCTAGGCGGGCCTCCCGTGCTGGGAGAGCCTCCACTTCCCCAACTGTCCAACTGCCTCAGGAACACCCTTCGAGGGAGTGTGGCTCTGACAGGCAGAAGGGCCCGAGTGAGGAACGTGGATGGCAGGCCAAAGCCACTGTGCTGAGCAGACCCCTGCGAGTCCGAGCTGAAGGCTCTGTGCACCAGGCTCAAGCTGGAATGAGCCTGTGGCCTGGCCTCCAGTCCCAGGCTTGGCCTGGGCACTGCTAGGGCGGGCCCCAGGCCAGGCTCAGCCAGGCCTCCCTAGGGCCCGGGCTGGCCTAGGCCACTGCCAGCCAGCAGGGCCTCGACAGAGCACAGTTCATTCGAGGAGGCCCCCGGGGGTTGCCTGGGTGGCTCCTGCACTGCTGGGAAGCTGCAGGTCCGGAGGCTGTGTGTGCACGTGGCCCCTGGGGCCTGAGCACAAGACAGGCCTGACCCCACTTGCAAGCAGGACTCCTGCCACCTCTTCGCTGCCTGCCACACCCCCTTGCTGCCTGCCCTGTCTTCACTGCTGGCAGGCCTCTGTGTGCCCAGGCCAGTCTAGGCCAAGGAAACAAGGGGCTTGCACTCCCCTTGCTAGGAGCTCCTCCTCCAGCACTCTGGCCCAGGGGACACACGCCCCTGGACCAGCAGCCTGCAAGGAAGCTGCAGCTGAGCCATGCCCAAAGGCCTGCAGCACCTGGCAGGGAGCCCTCTGCTATGGCCAGCTTTCCCACTGCAAAGCCTTGGAGGAGTTCGTGGATGCTGGGGCCTGCAGCGTTTGCCGTCGCAGAGCACTGGGGGCCCAGAGCCTCCCCTGTGGCTTCCGAGCACTTTCCCACCCCCAGGCCCTTGGCACCCACTCTGCTGCCAGAGGGAAGTCCTAAGCAGGACTCTCGAGCTTGTGCAGCCAGAGGGCCTCCTGCTTGCAAATGTCCTCAGGAACTCCTTTGGAGTGAGGCCTCTCCTCCCATGCTGCTCAGCCAGCAGATGGTGCCATCGCTCCACCCAAAACCTCTCTGCTTTGCCTTCAGCCATGGATCGCCCTGCTGAGCTCTCTCTGCCTCAGGCAGTAACTCCAGTGTGCATCCAGCCTACAGAAAGCAGAGTGCCTTTGCCTGAGCACTGCTGTGCTGGGGCAGCACCCTGAAGGCCTCCTAGGGCCTTCGCTCCCCTAACCCAGTCGTGCCACCCAGCCCATGCGGGGAGCAAAGTTCCCCATTGGCAGGGCTCAGCGTGTGGCCTGGGTGTGGTTTCATGGCTGGGAAAGGGCAGATCCTGAAGCTGGGTGCCCACCTGGGAATGGGGCCCGGGGGGCAGAGCCGGCATGCCCTGGTTGGGAGGCAGGAGATCTGGGGCCTTCAAGCTGCATGCAAATCCCCTCTCTGGCTGCCCCTCTTGCTTCTTCTCTGCTGCCAAGCCTCTCACACCCCACGTGCGTCTCATTGAAAGGAGGCAGGCTGCTTGCCATTCGTGGGCAGGCAATCACCCCAGGAGCCTCGTTTACCCGAAGGGGAGTGTGCACTGACCCAGAGCCTCCAGAGGAGCTGCCGTCTCTCCAGCCACAAAGGCCTGTAGCCGAGTCCATGGCAGCCTGTTGCATGGAGGGCTTCTGTGGGAGAGGGCCGTGCTGCCCTGGCAGGGGCTCGTTCTCACACTGCTTTCCGTGGGGAAACGCTGTGTGTGCCAAGGGTCTCCAGTGTGCACAAAATCTCTCCCCAGTGCCTGAGGTGCAGGGAGTCCTCTTTGGACCCAGAGCCATGCTCTAGGCGGGCCTCCCGTGCTGGGAGAGCCTCCACTTCCCCAACTGTCCAACTGCCTCAGGAACACCCTTCGAGGGAGTGTGGCTCTGACAGGCAGAAGGGCCCGAGTGAGGAACGTGGATGGCAGGCCAAAGCCACTGTGCTGAGCAGACCCCTGCGAGTCCGAGCTGAAGGCTCTGTGCACCAGGCTCAAGCTGGAATGAGCCTGTGGCCTGGCCTCCAGTCCCAGGCTTGGCCTGGGCACTGCTAGGGCGGGCCCCAGCCCAGGCTCAGCCAGGCCTCCCTAGGGCCCGGGCTGGCCTAGGCCACTGCCAGCCAGCAGGGCCTCGACAGAGCACAGTTCATTCGAGGAGGCCCCCGGGGGTTGCCTGGGTGGCTCCTGCACTGCTGGGAAGCTGCAGGTCCGGAGGCTGTGTGTGCACGTGGCCCCTGGGGCCTGAGCACAAGACAGGCCTGACCCCACTTGCAAGCAGGACTCCTGCCACCTCTTCGCTGCCTGCCACACCCCCTTGCTGCCTGCCCCGTCTTCACTGCTGGCAGGCCTCTGTGTGCCCAGGCCAGTCTAGGCCAAGGAAACAAGGGGCTTGCTCTCCCCTTGCTAGGAGCTCCTCCTCCAGCACTCTGGCCCAGGGGACACACGCCCCTGGACCAGCAGCCTGCAAGGAAGCTGCAGCTGAGCCATGCCCAAAGGCCTGCAGCACCTGGCAGGGAGCCCTCTGCTATGGCCAGCTTTCCCACTGCAAAGCCTTGGAGGAGTTCGTGGATGCTGGGGCCTGCAGCGTTTGCCGTCGCAGAGCACTGGGGGCCCAGAGCCTCCCCTGTGGCTTCCGAGCACTTTCCCACCCCCAGGCCCTTGGCACCCACTCTGCTGCCCGAGGGAAGTCCTAAGCAGGACTCTCGAGCTTGTGCAGCCAGAGGGCCTCCTGCTTGCAAATGTCCTCAGGAACTCCTTTGGAGTGAGGCCTCTCCTCCCATGCTGCTCAGCCAGCAGATGGTGCCATCGCTCCACCCAAAACCTCTCTGCTTTGCCTTCAGCCATGGATCGCCCTGCTGAGCTCTCTCTGCCTCAGGCAGCAACTCCAGTGTGCATCCAGCCTACAGAAAGCAGAGTGCCTTTGCCTGAGCACTGCTGTGCTGGGGCAGCACCCTGAAGGCCTCCTAGGGCCTTCGCTCCCCTAACCCAGTCGTGCCACCCAGCCCATGCGGGGAGCAAAGTTCCCCCTTGGCAGGGCTCAGCGTGTGGCCTGGGTGTGGTTTCATGGCTGGGAAAGGGCAGATCCTGAAGCTGGGTGCCCACCTGGGAATGGGGCCCGGGGGGCAGAGCCGGCATGCCCTGGTTGGGAGGCAGGAGATCTGGGGCCTTCAAGCTACATGCAAATCCCCTCTCTGGCTGCCCCTCTTGCTTCTTCTCTGCTGCCAAGCCTCTCACACCCCACGTGCGTCTCATTGAAAGGAGGCAGGCTGCTTGCCATTCGTGGGCAGGCAATCACCCCAGGAGCCTCGTTTACCCGAAGGGGAGTGCGCACTGACCCAGAGCCTCCAGAGGAGCTGCCGTCTCTCCAGCCACAAAGGCCTGTAGCCGAGTCCATGGCAGCCTGTTGCATGGAGGGCTTCTGTGGGAGAGGGCCGTGCTGCCCTGGCAGGGGCTCGTTCTCACACTGCTTTCCGTGGGGAAACGCTGTGTGTGCCAAGGGTCTCCTGTGTGCACAAAATCTCTCCCCAGTGCCTGAGGTGCAGGGAGTCCTCTTTGGACCCAGAGCCATGCTCTAGGCGGGCCTCCCGTGCTGGGAGAGCCTCCACTTCCCCAACTGTCCAACTGCCTCAGGAACACCCTTCGAGGGAGTGTGGCTCTGACAGGCAGAAGGGCCCGAGTGAGAAACGTGGATGGCAGGCCAAAGCCACTGTGCTGAGCAGACCCCTGCGAGTCCGAGCTGAAGGCTCTGTGCACCAGGCTCAAGCTGGAATGAGCCTGTGGCCTGTCCTCCAGTCCCAGGCTTGGCCTGGGCACTGCTAGGGCGGGCCCCAGCCCAGGCTCAGCCAGGCCTCCCTAGGGCCTGGGCTGGCCTAGGCCACTGCCAGCCAGCAGGGCCTCGACAGAGCACAGTTCATTCGAGGAGGCCCCCGGGGGTTGCCTGGGTGGTCCTGCACTGCTGGGAAGCTGCAGGTCCGGAGGCTGTGTGTGCACGTGGCCCCTGGGGCCTGAGCACAAGACAGGCCTGACCCCACTTGCAAGCAGGACTCCTGCCACCTCTTCGCTGCCTGCCACACCCCCTTGCTGCCTGCCCTGTCTTCACTGCTGGCAGGCCTCTGTGTGCCCAGGCCAGTCTAGGCCAAGGAAACAAGGGGCTTGCTCTCCCCTTGCTAGGAGCTCCTCCTCCAGCACTCTGGCCCAGGGGACACACGCCCCTGGACCAGCAGCCTGCAAGGAAGCTGCAGCTGAGCCATGCCCAAAGGCCTGCAGCACCTGGCAGGGAGCCCTCTGCTATGGCCAGCTTTCCCTCTGCAAAGCCTTGGAGGAGTTCGTGGATGCTGGGGCCTGCAGCGTTTGCCGTCGGAGAGCACTGGGGGCCCAGAGACTCCCCTGTGGCTTCCGAGCACTTTCCCACCCCCAGGCCCTTGGCACCCACTCTGCTGCCAGAGGGAAGTCCTAAGCAGGACTCTCGAGCTTGTGCAGCCAGAGGGCCTCCTGCTTGCAAATGTCCTCAGGAACTCCTTTGGAGTGAGGCCTCTCCTCCCATGCTGCTCAGCCAGCAGATGGTGCCATCGCTCCACCCAAAACCTCTCTGCTTTGCCTTCAGCCATGCATCGCCCTGCTGAGCTCTCTCTGCCTCAGGCAGCAACTCCAGTGTGCATCCAGCCTACAGAAAGCAGAGTGCCTTTGCCTGAGCACTGCTGTGCTGGGGCAGCACCGTGAAGGCCTCCTAGGGCCTTCGCTCCCCTAACCCAGTTGTGCCACCCAGCCCATGCGGGGAGCAACGTTCCCCCTTGGCAGGGCTCAGCGTGTGGCCTGGGTGTGGTTTCATGGCTGGGAAAGGGCAGATCCTGAAGCTGGGTGCCCACCTGGGAATGGGGCCCGGGGGGCAGAGCCGGCATGCCCTGGTTGGGAGGCAGGAGATCTGGGGCCTTCAAGCTACATGCAAATCCCCTCTCTGGCTGCCCCTCTTGCTTCTTCTCTGCTGCCAAGCCTCTCACACCCCACGTGCGTCTCATTGAAAGGAGGCAGGCTGCTTGCCATTCGTGGGCAGGCAATCACCCCAGGAGCCTCGTTTACCCGAAGGGGAGTGCGCACTGACCCAGAGCCTCCAGAGGAGCTGCCGTCTCTCCAGCCACAAAGGCCTGTAGCCGAGTCCATGGCAGCCTGTTGCATGGAGGGCTTCTGTGGGAGAGGGCCGTGCTGCCCTGGCAGGGGCTGGTTCTCACACTGCTTTCCGTGGGGAAACGCTGTGTGTGCCAAGGGTCTCCTGTGTGCACAAAATCTCTCCCCAGTGCCTGAGGTGCAGGGAGTCCTCTTTGGACCCAGAGCCATGCTCTAGGCGGGCCTCCCGTGCTGGGAGAGCCTCCACTTCCCCAACTGTCCAACTGCCTCAGGAACACCCTTCGAGGGAGTGTGGCTCTGACAGGCAGAAGGGCCCGAGTGAGGAACGTGGATGGCAGGCCAAAGCCACTGTGCTGAGCAGACCCCTGCGAGTCCGAGCTGAAGGCTCTGTGCACCAGGCTCAAGCTGGAATGAGCCTGTGGCCTGGCCTCCAGTCCCAGGCTTGGCCTGGGCACTGCTAGGGCGGGCCCCAGCCCAGGCTCAGCCAGGCCTCCCTAGGGCCCGGGCTGGCCTAGGCCACTGCCAGCCAGCAGGGCCTCGACAGAGCACAGTTCATTCGAGGAGGCCCCCGGGGGTTGCCTGGGTGGCTCCTGCACTGCTGGGAAGCTGCAGGTCCGGAGGCTGTGTGTGCACGTGGCCCCTGGGGCCTGAGCACAAGACAGGCCTGACCCCACTTGCAAGCAGGACTCCTGCCACCTCTTCGCTGCCTGCCACACCCCCTTGCTGCCTGCCCTGTCTTCACTGCTGGCAGGCCTCTGTGTGCCCAGGCCAGTCTAGGCCAAGGAAACAAGGGGCTTGCACTCCCCTTGCTAGGAGCTCCTCCTCCAGCACTCTGGCCCAGGGGACACACGCCCCTGGACCAGCAGCCTGCAAGGAAGCTGCAGCTGAGCCATGCCCAAAGGCCTGCAGCACCTGGCAGGGAGCCCTCTGCTATGGCCAGCTTTCCCACTGCAAAGCCTTGGAGGAGTTCGTGGATGCTGGGGCCTGCAGCGTTTGCCGTCGCAGAGCACTGGGGGCCCAGAGCCTCCCCTGTGGCTTCCGAGCACTTTCCCACCCCCAGGCCCTTGGCACCCACTCTGCTGCCAGAGGGAAGTCCTAAGCAGGACTCTCGAGCTTGTGCAGCCAGAGGGCCTCCTGCTTGCAAATGTCCTCAGGAACTCCTTTGGAGTGAGGCCTCTCCTCCCATGCTGCTCAGCCAGCAGATGGTGCCATCGCTCCACCCAAAACCTCTCTGCTTTGCCTTCAGCCATGGATCGCCCTGCTGAGCTCTCTCTGCCTCAGGCAGCAACTCCAGTGTGCATCCAGCCTACAGAAAGCAGAGTGCCTTTGCCTGAGCACTGCTGTGCTGGGGCAGCACCCTGAAGGCCTCCTAGGGCCTTCGCTCCCCTAACCCAGTCGTGCCACCCAGCCCATGCGGGGAGCAAAGTTCTGCCTTGGCACGGCTCAGCGTTTGGCCTGGTTGTGGCTTCATGGCTGGGAAAGGGCAGATCCTGAAGCTGGGTGCCCACCTGGGAATGGGGCCCGGGGGGCAGAGCCGGCATGCCCTGGTTGGGAGGCAGGAGATCTGGGGCCTTCAAGCTGCATGCAAATCCCCTCTCTGGCTGCCCCTCTTGCTTCTTCTCTGCTGCCAAGCCTCTCACACCCCACGTGCGTCTCATTGAAAGGAGGCAGGCTGCTTGCCTTTCGTGGGCAGGCAATCACCCCAGGAGCCTCGTTTACCCGAAGGGGAGTGCGCACTGACCCAGAGCCTCCAGAGGAGCTGCCGTCTCTCCAGCCACAAAGGCCTGTAGCCGAGTCCATGGCAGCCTGTTGCATGGAGGGCTTCTGTGGGAGAGGGCCGTGCTGCCCTGGCAGGGGCTCGTTCTCACACTGCTTTCCGTGGGGAAACGCTGTGTGTGCCAAGGGTCTCCTGTGTGCACAAAATCTCTCCCCAGTGCCTGAGGTGCAGGGAGTCCTCTTTGGACCCAGAGCCATGCTCTAGGCGGGCCTCCTGTGCTGGGAGAGCCTCCACTTCCCCAATTGTCCAACTGCCTCAGGAACACCCTTCGAGGGAGTGTGGCTCTGACAGGCAGAAGGGCCCGAGTGAGGAACGTGGATGGCAGGCCAAAGCCACTGTGCTGAGCAGACCCCTGCGAGTCCGAGCTGAAGGCTCTGTGCACCAGGCTCAAGCTGGAATGAGCCTGTGGCCTGGCCTCCAGTCCCAGGCTTGGCCTGGGCACTTCTAGGGCGGGCCCCAGCCCAGGCTCAGCCAGGCCTCCCTAGGGCCCGGGCTGGCCTAGGCCACTGCCAGCCAGCAGGGCCTCGACAGAGCACAGTTCATTCGAGGAGGCCCCCGGGGGTTGCCTGGGTGGCTCCTGCACTGCTGGGAAGCTGCAGGTCCGGAGGCTGTGTGTGCACGTGGCCCCTGGGGCCTGAGCACAAGACAGGCCTGACCCCACTTGCAAGCAGGACTCCTGCCACCTCTTCGCTGCCTGCCACACCCCCTTGCTGCCTGCCCTGTCTTCACTGCTGGCAGGCCTCTGTGTGCCCAGGCCAGTCTAGGCCAAGGAAACAAGGGGCTTGCTCTCCCCTTGCTAGGAGCTCCTCCTCCAGCACTCTGGCCCAGGGGACACACGCCCCTGGACCAGCAACCTGCAAGGAAGCTGCAGCTGAGCCATGCCCAAAGGCCTGCAGCACCTGGCAGGGAGCCCTCTGCTATGGCCAGCTTTCCCACTGCAAAGCCTTGGAGGAGTTCGTGGATGCTGGGGCCTGCAGCGTTTGCCGTCGCAGAGCACTGGGGTCCCAGAGCCTCCCCTGTGGCTTCCGAGCACTTTCCCACCCCCAGGCCCTTGGCACCCACTCTGCTGCCAGAGGGAAGTCCTAAGCAGGACTCTCGAGCTTGTGCAGCCAGAGGGCCTCCTGCTTGCAAATGTCCTCAGGAACTCCTTTGGAGTGAGGCCTCTCCTCCCATGCTGCTCAGCCAGCAGATGGTGCCATCGCTCCACCCAAAACCTCTCTGCTTTGCCTTCAGCCATGGATCGCCCTGCTGAGCTCTCTCTGCCTCAGGCAGCAACTCCAGTGTGCATCCAGCCTACAGAAAGCAGAGTGCCTTTGCCTGAGCACTGCTGTGCTGGGGCAGCACCCTGAAGGCCTCCTAGGGCCTTCGCAACCCTAACCCAGTCGTGCCACCCAGCCCATGCGGGGAGCAAAGTTCCGCCTTGGCAGGGCTCAGCGTGTGGCCTGGGTGTGGTTTCATGGCTGGGAAAGGGCAGAACCTGAAGCTGGATGCCCACCTGGGAATGGGGCCCGGGGGGCAGAGCCGGCATGCCCTGGTTGGGAGGCAGGAGATCTGGGGCCTTCCAGCTGCATGCAAATCCCCTCTCTGGCTGCCCCTCTTGCTTCTTCTCTGCTGCCAAGCCTCTCACACCCCACGTGCGTCTCATTGAAAGGAGGCAGGCTGCTTGCCTTTCGTGGGCAGGCAATCACCCCAGGAGCCTCGTTTACCCGAAGGGGAGTGCGCACTGACCCAGAGCCTCCAGAGGAGCTGCCGTCTCTCCAGCCACAAAGGCCTGTAGCCGAGTCCATGGCAGCCTGTTGCATGGAGGGCTTCTGTGGGAGAGGGCCGTGCTGCCCTGGCAGGGGCTCGTTCTCACACTGCTTTCCGTGGGGAAACGCTGTGTGTGCCAAGGGTCTCCTGTGTGCACAAAATCTCTCGCCAGTGCCTGAGGTGCAGGGAGTCCTCTTTGGACCCAGAGCCATGCTCTAGGCGGGCCTCCCGTGCTGGGAGAGCCTCCACTTCCCCAATTGTCCAACTGCCTCAGGAACACCCTTCGAGGGAGTGTGGCTCTGACAGGCAGAAGGGCCCGAGTGAGGAACGTGGATGGCAGGCCAAAGCCACTGTGCTGAGCAGACCCCTGCGAGTCCGAGCTGAAGGCTCTGTGCACCAGGCTCAAGCTGGAATGAGCCTGTGGCCTGGCCTCCAGTCCCAGGCTTGGCCTGGGCACTGCTAGGGCGGGCCCCAGCCCAGGCTCAGCCAGGCCTCCCTAGGGCCCGGGCTGGCCTAGGCCACTGCCAGCCAGCAGGGCCTCGACAGAGCACAGTTCATTCGAGTAGGCCCCCGGGGGTTGCCTGGGTGGCTCCTGCACTGCTGGGAAGCTGCAGGTCCGGAGGCTGTGTGTGCACGTGGCCCCTGGGGCCTGAGCACAAGACAGGCCTGACCCCACTTGCAAGCAGGACTCCTGCCACCTCTTCGCTGCCTGCCACACCCCCTTGCTGCCTGCCCTGTCTTCACTGCTGGCAGGCCTCTGTGTGCCCAGGCCAGTCTAGGCCAAGGAAACAAGGGGCTTGCTCTCCCCTTGCTAGGAGCTCCTCCTCCAGCACTCTGGCCCAGGGGACACACGCCCCTGGACCAGCAACCTGCAAGGAAGCTGCAGCTGAGCCATGCCCAAAGGCCTGCAGCACCTGGCAGGGAGCCCTCTGCTATGGCCAGCTTTCCCACTGCAAAGCCTTGGAGGAGTTCGTGGATGCTGGGGCCTGCAGCGTTTGCCGTCGCAGAGCACTGGGGTCCCAGAGCCTCCCCTGTGGCTTCCGAGCACTTTCCCACCCCCAGGCCCTTGGCACCCACTCTGCTGCCAGAGGGAAGTCCTAAGCAGGACTCTCGAGCTTGTGCAGCCAGAGGGCCTCCTGCTTGCAAATGTCCTCAGGAACTCCTTTGGAGTGAGGCCTCTCCTCCCATGCTGCTCAGCCAGCAGATGGTGCCATCGCTCCACCCAAAACCTCTCTGCTTTGCCTTCAGCCATGGATCGCCCTGCTGAGCTCTCTCTGCCTCAGGCAGTAACTCCAGTGTGCATCCAGCCTACAGAAAGCAGAGTGCCTTTGCCTGAGCACTGCTGTGCTGGGGCAGCACCGTGAAGCCCTCCTAGGGCCTTCGCTCCCCTAACCCAGTTGTGCCACCCAGCCCATGCGGGGAGCAAAGTTCCCCCTTGGCAGGGCTCAGCGTGTGGCCTGGGTGTGGTTTCATGGCTGGGAAAGGGCAGATCCTGAAGCTGGGTGCCCACCTGGGAATGGGGCCCGTGGGGCAGAGCCGGCATGCCCTGGTTGGGAGGCAGGAGATCTGGGGCCTTCAAGCTGCATGCAAATCCCCTCTCTGGCTGCCCCTCTTGCTTCTTCTCTGCTGCCAAGTCTCTCACACCCCACGTGCGTCTCATTGAAAGGAGGCAGGCTGCTTGCCATTCGTGGGCAGGCAATCACCCCAGGAGCCTCGTTTACCCGAAGGGGAGTGCGCACTGACCCAGAGCCTCCAGAGGAGCTGCCGTCTCTCCAGCCACAAAGGCCTGTAGCCGAGTCCATGGCAGCCTGTTGCATGGAGGGCTTCTGTGGGAGAGGGCCGTGCTGCCCTGGCAGGGGCTCGTTCTCACACTGCTTTCCGTGGGGAAACGCTGTGTGCCAAGGGTCTCCTGTGTGCACAAAATCTCTCCCCAGTGCCTGAGGTGCAGGGAGTCCTCTTTGGACCCAGAGCCATGCTCTAGGCGGGCCTCCCGTGCTGGGAGAGCCTCCACTTCCCCAACTGTCCAACTGCCTCAGGAACACCCTTCGAGGGAGTGTGGCTCTGACAGGCAGAAGGGCCCGAGTGAGAAACGTGGATGGCAGGCCAAAGCCACTGTGCTGAGCAGTCCCCCTGCGAGTCCGAGCTGAAGGCTCTGTGCACCAGGCTCAAGCTGGAATGAGCCTGTGGCCTGGCCTCCAGTCCCAGGCTTGGCCTGGGCACTGCTAGGGCGGGCCCCAGCCCAGGCTCAGCCAGGCCTCCCTAGGGCCCGGGCTGGCCTAGGCCACTGCCAGCCAGCAGGGCCTCGACAGAGCACAGTTCATTCGAGGAGGCCCCCGGGGGTTGCCTGGGTGGCTCCTGCACTGCTGGGAAGCTGCAGGTCCGGAGGCTGTGTGTGCACGTGGCCCCTGGGGCCTGAGCACAAGACAGGCCTGACCCCACTTGCCAGCAGGACTCCTGCCACCTCTTCGCTGCCTGCCACACCCCCTTGCTGCCTGCCCTGTCTTCACTGCTGGCAGGCCTCTGTGTGCCCAGGCCAGTCTAGGCCAAGGAAACAAGGGGCTTGCTCTCCCCTTGCTAGGAGCTCCTCTTCCAGCACTCTGGCCCAGGGGACACACGCCCCTGGACCAGCAGCCTGCAAGGAAGCTGCAGCTGAGCCATGCCCAAAGGCTTGCAGCACCTGGCAGGGAGCCCTCTGCTATGGCCAGCTTTCCCACTGCAAAGCCTTGGAGGAGTTCGTGGTTGCTGGGGCCTGCAGCGTTTGCCGTCGGAGAGCAATGGGGGCCCAGAGCCTCCCCTGTGGCTTCCGAGCACTTTCCCACCCCCAGGCCCTTGGCACCCACTCTGCTGCCAGAGGGAAGTCCTAAGCAGGACCCTCGAGCTTGTGCAGCCAGAGGGCCTCCTGCTTGCAAATGTCCTCAGGAACTCCTTTGGAGTGAGGCCTCTCCTCCCATGCTGCTCAGCCAGCAGATGGTGCCATCGCTCCACCCAAAACCTCTCTGCTTTGCCTTCAGCCATGGATCGCCCTGCTGAGCTCTCTCTGCCTCAGGCAGCAACTCCAGTGTGCATCCAGCCTACAGAAAGCAGAGTGCCTTTGCCTGAGCACTGCTGTGCTGGGGCAGCACCCTGAAGGCCTCCTAGGGCCTTCGCAACCCTAACCCAGTCGTGCCACCAAGCCCATGCGGGGAGCAAAGTTCCGCCTTGGCAGGGCTCAGCGTGTGGCCTGGGTGTGGTTTCATGGCTGGGAAAGGGCAGATCCTGAAGCTGGGTGCCCACCTGGGAATGGGGCCCGGGGGGCAGAGCCGGCATGCCCTGGTTGGGAGGCAGGAGATCTGGGGCCTTCCAGCTGCATGCAAATCCCCTCTCTGGCTGCCCCTCTTGCTTCTTCTCTGCTGCCAAGCCTCTCACACCCCACGTGCGTCTCATTGAAAGGAGGCCGGCTGCTTGCCTTTCGTGGGCAGGCAATCACCCCAGGAGCCTCGTTTACCCGAAGGGGAGTGCGCACTGACCCAGAGCCTCCAGAGGAGCTGCCGTCTCTCCAGCCACAAAGGCCTGTAGCCGAGTCCATGGCAGCCTGTTGCATGGAGGGCTTCTGTGGGAGAGGGCCGTGCTGCCCTGGCAGGGGCTCGTTCTCACACTGCTTTCCGTGGGGAAACGCTGTGTGCCAAGGGTCTCCTGTGTGCACAAAATCTCTCCCCAGTGCCTGAGGTGCAGGGAGTCCTCTTTGGACCCAGAGCCCTGCTCTAGGCGGGCCTCCCGTGCTGGGAGAGCCTCCACTTCCCCAACTGTCCAACTGCCTCAGGAACACCCTTCGAGGGAGTGTGGCTCTGACAGGCAGAAGGGCCCGAGTGAGGAACGTGGATGGCAGGCCAAAGCCACTGTGCTGAGCAGACCCCTGCGAGTCCGAGCTGAAGGCTCTGTGCACCAGGCTCAAGCTGGAATGAGCCTGTGGCCTGGCCTCCAGTCCCAGGCTTGGCCTGGGCACTGCTAGGGCGGGCCCCAGCCCAGGCTCAGCCAGGCCTCCCTAGGGCCCGGGCTGGCCTAGGCCACTGCCAGCCAGCAGGGCCTCGACAGAGCACAGTTCATTCGAGGAGGCCCCTGGGGGTTGCCTGGGTGGCTCCTGCACTGCTGGGAAGCTGCAGGTCCGGAGGCTGTGTGTGCACGTGGCCCCTGGGGCCTGAGCACAAGACAGGCCTGACCCCACTTGCAAGCAGGACTCCTGCCACCTCTTCGCTGCCTGCCACACCCCCTTGCTGCCTGCCCTGTCTTCACTGCTGGCAGGCCTCTGTGTGCCCAGGCCAGTCTAGGCCAAGGAAACAAGGGGCTTGCTCTCCCCTTGCTAGGAGCTCCTCCTCCAGCACTCTGGCCCAGGGGACACACGCCCCTGGACCAGCAGCCTGCAAGGAAGCTGCAGCTGAGCCATGCCCAAAGGCCTGCAGCACCTGGCAGGGAGCCCTCTGCTATGGCCAGCTTTCCCACTGCAAAGCCTTGGAGGAGTTCGTGGTTGCTGGGGCCTGCAGCGTTTGCCGTCGGAGAGCAATGGGGGCCCAGAGCCTCCCCTGTGGCTTCCGAGCACTTTCCCACCCCCAGGCCCTTGGCACCCACTCTGCTGCCAGAGGGAAGTCCTAAGCAGGACCCTCGAGCTTGTGCAGCCAGAGGGCCTCCTGCTTGCAAATGTCCTCAGGAACTCCTTTGGAGTGAGGCCTCTCCTCCCATGCTGCTCAGCCAGCAGATGGTGCCATCGCTCCACCCAAAACCTCTCTGCTTTGCCTTCAGCCATGGATCGCCCTGCTGAGCTCTCTCTGCCTCAGGCAGCAACTCCAGTGTGCATCCAGCCTACAGAAAGCAGAGTGCCTTTGCCTGAGCACTGCTGTGCTGGGGCAGCACCCTGAAGGCCTCCTAGGGCCTTCGCTCCCCTAACCCAGTCGTGCCACCCAGCCCATGCGGGGAGCAAAGTTCCCCCTTGGCAGGGCTCAGCGTGTGGCCTGGGTGTGGTTTCATGGCTGGGAAAGGGCAGATCCTGAAGCTGGGTGCCCACCTGGGAATGGGGCCCGGGGGGCAGAGCCGGCATGCCCTGGTTGGGAGGCAGGAGATCTGGGGCCTTCAAGCTGCATGCAAATCCCCTCTCTGGCTGCCCCTCTTGCTTCTTCTCTGCTGCCAAGCCTCTCACACCCCACGTGCGTCTCATTGAAAGGAGGCAGGCTGCTTGCCATTCGTGGGCAGGCAATCACCCCAGGAGCCTCGTTTACCCGAAGGGGAGTGCGCACTGACCCAGAGCCTCCAGAGGAGCTGCCGTCTCTCCAGCCACAAAGGCCTGTAGCCGAGTCCATGGCAGCCTGTTGCATGGAGGGCTTCTGTGGGAGAGGGCCGTGCTGCCCTGGCAGGGGCTCGTTCTCACACTGCTTTCCGTGGGGAAACGCTGTGTGTGCCAAGGGTCTCCTGTGTGCACAAAATCTCTCCCCAGTGCCTGAGGTGCAGGGAGTCCTCTTTGGACCCAGAGCCCTGCTCTAGGCGGGCCTCACGTGCTGGGAGAGCCTCCACTTCCCCAACTGTCCAACTGCCTCAGGAACACCCTTCGAGGGAGTGTGGCTCTGACAGGCAGAAGGGCCCGAGTGAGAAACGTGGATGGCAGGCCAAAGCCACTGTGCTGAGCAGACCCCTGCGAGTCCGAGCTGAAGGCTCTGTGCACCAGGCTCAAGCTGGAATGAGCCTGTGGCCTGGCCTCCAGTCCCAGGCTTGGCCTGGGCACTGCTAGGGCGGGCCCCAGCCCAGGCTCAGCCAGGCCTCCCTAGGGCCCGGGCTGGCCTAGGCCACTGCCAGCCAGCAGGGCCTCGACAGAGCACAGTTCATTCGAGGAGGCCCCCGGGGGTTGCCTGGGTGGCTCCTGCACTGCTGGGAAGCTGCAGGTCCGGAGGCTGTGTGTGCACGTGGCCCCTGGGGCCTGAGCACAAGACAGGCCTGACCCCACTTGCAAGCAGGACTCCTGCCACCTCTTCGCTGCCTGCCACACCCCCTTGCTGCCTGCCCTGTCTTCACTGCTGGCAGGCCTCTGTGTGCCCAGGCCAGTCTAGGCCAAGGAAACAAGGGGCTTGCTCTCCCCTTGCTAGGAGCTCCTCCTCCAGCACTCTGGCCCAGGGGACACACGCCCCTGGACCAGCAGCCTGCAAGGAAGCTGCAGCTGAGCCATGCCCAAAGGCCTGCAGCACCTGGCAGGGAGCCCTCTGCTATGGCCAGCTTTCCCACTGCAAAGCCTTGGAGGAGTTCGTGGTTGCTGGGGCCTGCAGCGTTTGCCGTCGGAGAGCAATGGGGGCCCAGAGCCTCCCCTGTGGCTTCCGAGCACTTTCCCACCCCCAGGCCCTTGGCACCCACTCTGCTGCCAGAGGGAAGTCCTAAGCAGGACTCTCGAGCTTGTGCAGCCAGAGGGCCTCCTGCTTGCAAATGTCCTCAGGAACTCCTTTGGAGTGAGGCCTCTCCTCCCATGCTGCTCAGCCAGCAGATGGTGCCATCGCTCCACCCAAAACCTCTCTGCTTTGCCTTCAGCCATGGATCGCCCTGCTGAGCTCTCTCTGCCTCAGGCAGCAACTCCAGTGTGCATCCAGCCTACAGAAAGCAGAGTGCCTTTGCCTGAGCACTGCTGTGCTGGGGCAGCACCCTGAAGGCCTCCTAGGGCCTTCGCTCCCCTAACCCAGTTGTGCCACCCAGCCCATGCGGGGAGCAAAGTTCCCCCTTGGCAGGGCTCAGCGTGTGGCCTGGGTGTGGTTTCATGGCTGGGAAAGGGCAGATCCTGAAGCTGGGTGCCCACCTGGGAATGGGGCCCGGGGGGCAGAGCCGGCATGCCCTGGTTGGGAGGCAGGAGATCTGGGGCCTTCAAGCTGCATGCAAATCCCCTCTCTGGCTGCCCCTCTTGCTTCTTCTCTGCTGCCAAGCCTCTCACACCCCACGTGCGTCTCATTGAAAGGAGGCAGGCTGCTTGCCTTTCGTGGGCATTCAATCACCCCAGGAGCCTCGTTTACCCGAAGAGGAGTGCGCACTGACCCAGAGCCTCCAGAGGAGCTGCCGTCTCTCCAGCCACAAAGGCCTGTAGCCAAGTCCATGGCAGCCTGTTGCATGGAGGCCTTCTGTGGGAGAGGGCCGTGCTGCCCTGGCAGGGGCTCGTTCTCACACTGCTTTCCGTGGGGAAACGCTGTGTGTGCCAAGGGTCTCCTGTGTGCACAAAATCTCTCCCCAGTGCCTGAGGTGCAGGGAGTCCTCTTTGGACCCAGAGCCCTGCTCTAGGCGGGCCTCCCGTGCTGGGAGAGCCTCCACTTCCCCAACTGTCCAACTGCCTCAGGAACACCCTTCGAGGGAGTGTGGCTCTGACAGGCAGAAGGGCCCGAGTGAGGAACGTGGATGGCAGGCCAAAGCCACTGTGCTGAGCAGACCCCTGCGAGTCCGAGCTGAAGGCTCTGTGCACCAGGCTCAAGCTGGAATGAGCCTGTGGCCTGGCCTCCAGTCCCAGGCTTGGCCTGGGCACTGCTAGGGCGGGCCCCAGCCCAGGCTCAGCCAGGCCTCCCTAGGGCCCGGGCTGGCCTAGGCCACTGCCAGCCAGCAGGGCCTCGACAGAGCACAGTTCATTCGAGGAGGCCCCTGGGGGTTGCCTGGGTGGCTCCTGCACTGCTGGGAAGCTGCAGGTCCGGAGGCTGTGTGTGCACGTGGCCCCTGGGGCCTGAGCACAAGACAGGCCTGACCCCACTTGCAAGCAGGACTCCTGCCACCTCTTCGCTGCCTGCCACACCCCCTTGCTGCCTGCCCTGTCTTCACTGCTGGCAGGCCTCTGTGTGCCCAGGCCAGTCTAGGCCAAGGAAACAAGGGGCTTGCTCTCCCCTTGCTAGGAGCTCCTCCTCCAGCACTCTGGCCCAGGGGACACACGCCCCTGGACCAGCAGCCTGCAAGGAAGCTGCAGCTGAGCCATGCCCAAAGGCCTGCAGCACCTGGCAGGGAGCCCTCTGCTATGGCCAGCTTTCCCACTGCAAAGCCTTGGAGGAGTTCGTGGTTGCTGGGGCCTGCAGCATTTGCCGTCGGAGAGCAATGGGGGCCCAGAGCCTCCCCTGTGGCTTCCGAGCACTTTCCCACCCCCAGGCCCTTGGCACCCACTCTGTTGCCAGAGGGAAGTCCTAAGCAGGACTCTCGAGCTTGTGCAGCCAAAGGGCCTCCTGCTTGCAAATGTCCTCAGGAACTCCTTTGGAGTGAGGCCTCTCCTCCCATGCTGCTCAGCCAGCAGATGGTGCCATCGCTCCACCCAAAACCTCTCTGCTTTGCCTTCAGCCATGGATCGCCCTGCTGAGCTCTCTCTGCCTCAGGCAGCAACTCCAGTGTGCATCCAGCCTACAGAAAGCAGAGTGCCTTTGCCTGAGCACTGCTGTGCTGGGGCAGCACCCTGAAGGCCTCCTAGGGCCTTCGCTCCCCTAACCCAGTCGTGCCACCCAGCCCATGCGGGGAGCAAAGTTCCCCCTTGGCAGGGCTCAGCGTGTGGCCTGGGTGTGGTTTCATGGCTGGGAAAGGGCAGATCCTGAAGCTGGGTGCCCACCTGGGAATGGGGCCCGGGGGGCAGAGCCGGCATGCCCTGGTTGGGAGGCAGGAGATCTGGGGCCTTCAAGCTGCATGCAAATCCCCTCTCTGGCTGCCCCTCTTGCTTCTTCTCTGCTGCCAAGCCTCTCACACCCCACGTGCGTCTCATTGAAAGGAGGCAGGCTGCTTGCCATTCGTGGGCAGGCAATCACCCCAGGAGCCTCGTTAACCCGAAGGGGAGTGCGCACTGACCCAGAGCCTCCAGAGGAGCTGCCGTCTCTCCAGCCACAAAGGCCTGTAGCCGAGTCCATGGCAGCCTGTTGCATGGAGGGCTTCTGTGGGAGAGGGCCGTGCTGCCCTGGCAGGGGCTCGTTCTCACACTGCTTTCCGTGGGGAAACGCTGTGTGTGCCAAGGGTCTCCTGTGTGCACAAAATCTCTCGCCAGTGCCTGAGGTGCAGGGAGTCCTCTTTGGACCCAGAGCCATGCTCTAGGCGGGCCTCCCGTGCTGGGAGAGCCTCCACTTCCCCAATTGTCCAACTGCCTCAGGAACACCCTTCGAGGGAGTGTGGCTCTGACAGGCAGAAGGGCCCGAGTGAGGAACGTGGATGGCAGGCCAAAGCCACTGTGCTGAGCAGTCCCCCTGCGAGTCCGAGCTGAAGGCTCTGTGCACCAGGCTCAAGCTGGAATGAGCCTGTGGCCTGGCCTCCAGTCCCAGGCTTGGCCTGGGCACTGCTAGGGCGGGCCCCAGCCCAGGCTCAGCCAGGCCTCCCTAGGGCCCGGGCTGGCCTAGGCCACTGCCAGCCAGCAGGGCCTCGACAGAGCACAGTTCATTCGAGGAGGCCCCCGGGGGTTGCCTGGGTGGCTCCTGCACTGCTGGGAAGCTGCAGGTCCGGAGGCTGTGTGTGCACGTGGCCCCTGGGGCCTGAGCACAAGACAGGCCTGACCCCACTTGCAAGCAGGACTCCTGCCACCTCTTCGCTGCCTGCCACACCCCCTTGCTGCCTGCCCTGTCTTCACTGCTGGCAGGCCTCTGTGTGCCCAGGCCAGTCTAGGCCAAGGAAACAAGGGGCTTGCTCTCCCCTTGCTAGGAGCTCCTCCTCCAGCACTCTGGCCCAGGGGACACACGCCCCTGGACCAGCAGCCTGCAAGGAAGCTGCAGCTGAGCCATGCCCAAAGGCCTGCAGCACCTGGCAGGGAGCCCTCTGCTATGGCCAGCTTTCCCACTGCAAAGCCTTGGAGGAGTTCGTGGTTGCTGGGGCCTGCAGCGTTTGCCGTCGCAGAGCACTGGGGGCCCAGAGCCTCCCCTGTGGCTTCCGAGCACTTTCCCACCCCCAGGCCCTTGGCACCCACTCTGCTGCCAGAGGGAAGTCCTAAGCAGGACTCTCGAGCTTGTGCAGCCAGAGGGCCTCCTGCTTGCAAATGTCCTCAGGAACTCCTTTGGAGTGAGGCCTCTCCTCCCATGCTGCTCAGCCAGCAGATGGTGCCGTCGCTCCACCCAAAACCTCTCTGCTTTGCCTTCAGCCATGGATCGCCCTGCTGAGCTCTCTCTGCCTCAGGCAGCAACTCCAGTGTGCATCCAGCCTACAGAAAGCAGAGTGCCTTTGCCTGAGCACTGCTGTGCTGGGGCAGCACCCTGAAGGCCTCCTAGGGCCTTCGCTCCCCAAACCAGTCATGCCACCCAGCCCATGTGGGGAACAAAGTTCCCCCTTGGCAGGGCTCAGCGTGTGGCCTGGGTGTGGTTTCATGGCTGGGAAAGGGCAGATCCTGAAGCTGGGTGCCCGCCTGTGAATGGGGCCCTGGGGGCAGAGCCGGCATGCCCTGGTTGGGAGGCAGGAGATCTGGGGCCTTCAAGCTGCATTCAAATCCCCTCTCTGGCTGCCCCTCTTGCTTCTTCTCTGCTGCCAAGCCTCTCACACCCCACGTGCGTCTCATTGAAAGGAGGCAGGCTGCTTGCCATTCGTGGGCAGGCAATCACCCCAGGAGCCTCGTTTACCCGAAGGGGAGTGCGCACTGACCCAGAGCCTCCAGAGGAGCTGCCGTCTTCTGGCTGCCCCTCTTGCTTCTTCTCTGCTGCCAAGCCTCTCACACCCCACGTGCGTCTCATTGAAAGGAGGCAGGCTGCTTGCCATTCGTGGGCAGGCAATCACCCCAGGAGCCTCGTTGACCCGAAGGGGAGTGCGCACTGACCCAGAGCCTCCAGAGGAGCTGCCGTCTCTCCAGCCACAAAGGCCTGTAGCCGAGTCCATGGCAGCCTGTTGCATGGAGGGCTTCTGTGGGAGAGGGCCGTGCTGCCCTGGCAGGGGCTCGTTCTCACACTGCTTTCCGTGGGGAAACGCTGTGTGTGCCAAGGGTCTCCTGTGTGCACAAAATCTCTCCCCAGTGCCTGAGGTGCAGGGAGTCCTCTTTGGACCCAGAGCCATGCTCTAGGCGGGCCTCCCGTGCTGGGAGAGCCTCCACTTCCCCAACTGTCCAACTGCCTCAGGAACACCCTTCGAGGGAGTGTGGCTCTGACAGGCAGAAGGGCCCGAGTGAGGAACGTGGATGGCAGGCCAAACCACTGTGCTGAGCAGACCCCTGCGAGTCCGAGCTGAAGGCTCTGTGCACCAGGCTCAAGCTGGAATGAGCCTGTGGCCTGGCCTCCAGTCCCAGGCTTGGCCTGGGCACTGCTAGGGCGGGCCCCAGCCCAGGCTCAGCCAGGCCTCCCTAGGGCCCGGGCTGGCCTAGGCCACTGCCAGCCAGCAGGGCCTCGACAGAGCACAGTTCATTCGAGGAGGCCCCTGGGGGTTGCCTGGGTGGCTCCTGCACTGCTGGGAAGCTGCAGGTCCGGAGGCTGTGTGTGCACGTGGCCCCTGGGGCCTGAGCACAAGACAGGCCTGACCCCACTTGCAAGCAGGACTCCTGCCACCTCTTCGCTGCCTGCCACACCCCCTTGCTGCCTGCCCTGTCTTCACTGCTGGCAGGCCTCTGTGTGCCCAGGCCAGTCTAGGCCAAGGAAACAAGGGGCTTGCTCTCCCCTTGCTAGGAGCTCCTCCTCCAGCACTCTGGCCCAGGGGACACACGCCCCTGGACCAGCAGCCTGCAAGGAAGCTGCAGCTGAGCCATGCCCAAAGGCCTGCAGCACCTGGCAGGGAGCCCTCTGCTATGGCCAGCTTTCCCACTGCAAAGCCTTGGAGGAGTTCGTGGTTGCTGGGGCCTGCAGCGTTTGCCGTCGGAGAGCAATGGGGGCCCAGAGCCTCCCCTGTGGCTTCCGAGCACTTTCCCACCCCCAGGCCCTTGGCACCCACTCTGCTGCCAGAGGGAAGTCCTAAGCAGGACCCTCGAGCTTGTGCAGCCAGAGGGCCTCCTGCTTGCAAATGTCCTCAGGAACTCCTTTGGAGTGAGGCCTCTCCTCCCATGCTGCTCAGCCAGCAGATGGTGCCATCGCTCCACCCAAAACCTCTCTGCTTTGCCTTCAGCCATGGATCGCCCTGCTGAGCTCTCTCTGCCTCAGGCAGCAACTCCAGTGTGCATCCAGCCTACAGAAAGCAGAGTGCCTTTGCCTGAGCACTGCTGTGCTGAGGCAGCACCCTGAAGGCCTCCTAGGGCCTTCGCAACCCTAACCCAGTCGTGCCACCAAGCCCATGCGGGGAGCAAAGTTCCGCCTTGGCAGGGCTCAGCGTGTGGCCTGGGTGTGGTTTCATGGCTGGGAAAGGGCAGATCCTGAAGCTGGGTGCCCACCTGGGAATGGGGCCCGGGGGGCAGAGCCGGCATGCCCTGGTTGGGAGGCAGGAGATCTGGGGCCTTCCAGCTGCATGCAAATCCCCTCTCTGGCTGCCCCTCTTGCTTCTTCTCTGCTGCCAAGCCTCTCACACCCCACGTGCGTCTCATTGAAAGGAGGCAGGCTGCTTGCCATTCGTGGGCAGGCAATCACCCCAGGAGCCTCGTTTACCCGAAGGGGAGTGCGCACTGACCCAGAGCCTCCAGAGGAGCTGCCGTCTTCTGGCTGCCCCTCTTGCTTCTTCTCTGCTGCCAAGCCTCTCACACCCCACGTGCGTCTCATTGAAAGGAGGCAGGCTGATTGACTTTCGTGGGAAGGCAATCACCCCAGGAGCCTCGTTTACCCGAAGGGGAGTGCGCACTGACCCAGAGCCTCCAGAGGAGCTGCCGTCTCTCCAGCCACAAAGGCCTGTAGCCGAGTCCATGGCAGCCTGTTGCATGGAGGGCTTCTGTGGGAGAGGGCCGTGCTGCCCTGGCAGGGGCTCGTTCTCACACTGCTTTCCGTGGGGAAACGCTGTGTGTGCCAAGGGTCTCCTGTGTGCACAAAATCTCTCCCCAGTGCCTGAGGTGCAGGGAGTCCTCTTTGGACCCAGAGCCATGCTCTAGGCGGGCCTCCCGTGCTGGGAGAGCCTCCACTTCCCCAACTGTCCAACTGCCACAGGAACACCCTTCGAGGGAGTGTGGCTCTGACAGGCAGAAGGGCCCGAGTGAGGAACGTGGATGGCAGGCCAAAGCCACTGTGCTGAGCAGACCCCTGCGAGTCCGAGCTGAAGGCTCTGTGCACCAGGCTCAAGCTGGAATGAGCCTGTGGCCTGGCCTCCAGTCCCAGGCTTGGCCTGGGCACTGCTAGGGCGGGCCCCAGCCCAGGCTCAGCCAGGCCTCCCTAGGGCCCGGGCTGGCCTAGGCCACTGCCAGCCAGCAGGGCCTCGACAGAGCACAGTTCATTCGAGGAGGCCCCCGGGGGTTGCCTGGGTGGCTCCTGCACTGCTGGGAAGCTGCAGGTCCGGAGGCTGTGTGTGCACGTGGCCCCTGGGGCCTGAGCACAAGACAGGCCTGACCCCACTTGCAAGCAGGACTCCTGCCACCTCTTCGCTGCCTGCCACACCCCCTTGCTGCCTGCCCTGTCTTCACTGCTGGCAGGCCTCTGTGTGCCCAGGCCAGTCTAGGCCAAGGAAACAAGGGGCTTGCTCTCCCCTTGCTAGGAGCTCCTCCTCCAGCACTCTGGCCCAGGGGACACACGCCCCTGGACCAGCAGCCTGCAAGGAAGCTGCAGCTGAGCCATGCCCAAAGGCCTGCAGCACCTGGCAGGGAGCCCTCTGCTATGGCCAGCTTTCCCACTGCAAAGCCTTGGAGGAGTTCGTGGTTGCTGGGGCCTGCAGCGTTTGCCGTCGGAGAGCACTGGGGGCCCAGAGCCTCCCCTGTGGCTTCCGAGCACTTTCCCACCCCCAGGCCCTTGGCACCCACTCTGCTGCCAGAGGGAAGTCCTAAGCAGGACTCTCGAGCTTGTGCAGCCAGAGGGCCTCCTGCTTGCAAATGTCCTCAGGAACTCCTTTGGAGTGAGGCCTCTCCTCCCATGCTGCTCAGCCAGCAGATGGTGCCATCGCTCCACCCAAAACCTCTCTGCTTTGCCTTCAGCCATGGATCGCCCTGCTGAGCTCTCTCTGCCTCAGGCAGCAACTCCAGTGTGCATCCAGCCTACAGAAAGCAGAGTGCCTTTGCCTGAGCACTGCTGTGCTGGGGCAGCACCCTGAAGGCCTCCTAGGGCCTTCGCAACCCTAACCCAGTCGTGCCACCAAGCCCATGCGGGGAGCAAAGTTCCGCCTTGGCAGGGCTCAGCGTGTGGCCTGGGTGTGGTTTCATGGCTGGGAAAGGGCAGATCCTGAAGCTGGGTGCCCACCTGGGAATGGGGCCTGGGGGGCAGAGCCGGCATGCCCTGGTTGGGAGGCAGGAGATCTGGGGCCTTCCAGCTGCATGCAAATCCCCTCTCTGGCTGCCCCTCTTGCTTCTTCTCTGCTGCCAAGCCTCTCACACCCCACGTGCGTCTCATTGAAAGGAGGCAGGCTGCTTGCCATTCGTGGGCAGGCAATCACCCCAGGAGCCTCGTTTACCCGAAGCGGAGTGCGCACTGACCCAGAGCCTCCAGAGGAGCTGCCGTCTCTCCAGCCACAAAGGCCTGTAGCCGAGTCCATGGCAGCCTGTTGCATGGAGGGCTTCTGTGGGAGAGGGCCGTGCTGCCCTGGCAGGGGCTCGTTCTCACACTGCTTTCCGTGGGGAAACGCTGTGTGTGCCAAGGGTCTCCTGTGTGCACAAAATCTCTCCCCAGTGCCTGAGGTGCAGGGAGTCCTCTTTGGACCCAGAGCCATGCTCTAGGCGGGCCTCCCGTGCTGGGAGAGCCTCCACTTCCCCAACTGTCCAACTGCCTCAGGAACACCCTTCGAGGGAGTGTGGCTCTGACAGGCAGAAGGGCCCGAGTGAGGAACGTGGATGGCAGGCCAAAGCCACTGTGCTGAGCAGACCCCTGCGAGTCCGAGCTGAAGGCTCTGTGCACCAGGCTCAAGCTGGAATGAGCCTGTGGCCTGGCCTCCAGTCCCAGGCTTGGCCTGGGCACTGCTAGGGCGGGCCCCAGCCCAGGCTCAGCCAGGCCTCCCTAGGGCCCGGGCTGGCCTAGGCCACTGCCAGCCAGCAGGGCCTTGACAGAGCACAGTTCATTCGAGGAGGCCCCCGGGGGTTGCCTGGGTGGCTCCTGCACTGCTGGGAAGCTGCAGGTCCGGAGGCTGTGTGTGCACGTGGCCCCTGGGGCCTGAGCACAAGACAGGCCTGACCCCACTTGCAAGCAGGACTCCTGCCACCTCTTCGCTGCCTGCCACACCCCCTTGCTGCCTGCCCTGTCTTCACTGCTGGCAGGCCTCTGTGTGCCCAGGCCAGTCTAGGCCAAGGAAACAAGGGGCTTGCTCTCCCCTTGCTAGGAGCTCCTCCTCCAGCACTCTGGCCCAGGGGACACACGCCCCTGGACCAGCAGCCTGCAAGGAAGCTGCAGCTGAGCCATGCCCAAAGGCCTGCAGCACCTGGCAGGGAGCCCTCTGCTATGGCCAGCTTTCCCTCTGCAAAGCCTTGGAGGAGTTCGTGGATGCTGGGGCCTGCAGCGTTTGCCTTCGGAGAGCACTGGGGGCCCAGAGCCTCCCCTGTGGCTTCCGAGCACTTTCCCACCCCCAGGCCCTTGGCACCCACTCTGCTGCCAGAGGGAAGTCCTAAGCAGGACTCTCGAGCTTGTGCAGCCAGAGGGCCTCCTGCTTGCAAATGTCCTCAGGAACTCCTTTGGAGTGAGGCCTCTCCTCCCATGCTGCTCAGCCAGCAGATGGTGCCATCGCTCCACCCAAAACCTCTCTGCTTTGCCTTCAGCCATGGATCGCCCTGCTGAGCTCTCTCTGCCTCAGGCAGCAACTCCAGTGTGCATCCAGCCTACAGAAAGCAGAGTGCCTTTGCCTGAGCACTGCTGTGCTGGGGCAGCACCCTGAAGGCCTCCTAGGGCCTTCGCTCCCCAAACCAGTCGTGCCACCCAGCCCATGCGGGGAGCAAAGTTCCCCCTTGGCAGGGCTCAGCGTGTGGCCTGGGTGTGGTTTCATGGCTGGGAAAGGGCAGATCCTGAAGCTGGGTGCCGGCCTGGGAATGGGGCCCTGGGGGCAGAGCCGGCATGCCCTGGTTGGGAGGCAGGAGATCTGGGGCCTTCAAGCTGCATGCAAATCCCCTCTCTGGCTGCCCCTCTTGCTTCTTCTCTGCTGCCAAGCCTCTCACACCCCACGTGCGTCTCATTGAAAGGAGGCAGGCTGCTTGCCATTCGTGGGCAGGCAATCACCCCAGGAGCCTCGTTTACCCGAAGGGGAGTGCGCACTGACCCAGAGCCTCCAGAGGAGCTGCCGTCTTCTGGCTGCCCCTCTTGCTTCTTCTCTGCTGCCAAGCCTCTCACACCCCACGTGCGTCTCATTGAAAGGAGGCAGGCTGCTTGCCATTCTTGGGCAGGCAATCAGCCCAGGAGCCTCGTTTACCCGAAGGGGAGTGCACACTGACCCAGAGCCTCCAGAGGAGCTGCCGTCTCTCCAGCCACAAAGGCCTGTAGCCGAGTCCATGGCAGCCTGTTGCATGGAGGGCTTCCGTGGGAGAGGGCCGTGCTGCCCTGGCAGGGGCTCGTTCTCACACTGCTTTCCATGGGGAAACGCTGTGTGCCAAGGGTCTCCTGTGTGCACAAAATCTCTCCCCAGTGCCTGAGGTGCAGGGAGTCCTCTTTGGACCCAGAGCCATGCTCTAGGCGGGCCTCCCGTGCTGGGAGAGCCTCCACTTCCCCAACTGTCCAACTGCCTCAGGAACACTCTTCGAGGGAGTGTGGCTCTGACAGGCAGAAGGGACCGAGTGAGGAACGTGGATGGCAGGCCAAAGCCACTGTGCTGAGCAGTCCCCCTGCAAGTCCGAGCTGAAGGCTCTGTGCACCAGGCTCAAGCTGGAATGAGCCTGTGGCCTTTCTCCAGTCCCAGGCTTGGCCTGGGCACTGCTAGGGTGGGCCCCAGCCCAGGCTCAGCCAGGCCTCCCTAGGGCCCGGGCTGGCCTAGGCCACTGCCAGCCAGCAGGGCCTCGACAGAGCACAGTTCATTCGAGTAGGCCCCCGGGGATTGCTTGGGTGGCTCCTGCATGCTGCGAAGCTGCAGTTCCGGAGGCTGTGTGTGCACGTGGCCCCTGGGGCCTGAGCACAAGACAGGCCTGACCCCACTTGCAAGCAGGACTCCTGCCACCTCTTCGCTGCCTGCCACACCCCCTTGCTGCCTGCCCTGTCTTCACTGCTGGCAGGCCTCTGTGTGCCCAGGCCAGTCTAGGCCAAGGAAACAAGGGGCTTGCTCTCCCCTTGCTAGGAGCTCCTCCTCCAGCACTCTGGCCCAGGGGACACACGCCCCTGGACCAGCAGCCTGCAAGGAAGCTGCAGCTGAGCCATGCCCAAAGGCCTGCAGCACCTGGCAGGGAGCCCTCTGCTATGGCCAGCTTTCCCACTGCAAAGCCTTGGAGGAATTCGTGGATGCTGGGGCCTGCAGCGTTTGCCGTCGGAGAGCACTGGGGGCCCAGAGCCTCCCCTGTGGCTTCCGAGCACTTTCCCACCCGCAGGCCCTTGGCACCCACTCTGCTGCCAGAGGGAAGTCCTAAGCAGGACTCTCGAGCTTGTGCAGCCAGAGGGCCTCCTGCTTGCAAATGTCCTCAGGAACTCCTTTGGAGTGAGGCCTCTCCTCCCATGCTGCTCAGCCAGCAGATGGTGCCATCGCTCCACCCAAAACCTCTCTGCTTTGCCTTCAGCCATGGATCGCCCTGCTGAGCTCTCTCTGCCTCTAGCAGCAACTCCAGTGTGCATGCAGCCTACAGAAAGCAGAGTGCCTTTGCCTGAGCACTGCTGTGCTGGGGCAGCACCCTGAAGGCCTCCTAGGGCCTTCGCTCCCCTAACCCAGTCGTGCCACCCAGCCCATGCGGGGAGCAAAGTTCCCCCTTGGCAGGGCTCAGCGTGTGGCCTGGGTGTGGTTTCATGGCTGGGAAAGGGCAGATCCTGAAGCTGGGTGCCCACCTGGGAATGGGGCCCGGGGGGCAGAGCCGGCATGCCCTGGTTGGGAGGCAGGAGATCTGGGGCCTTCAAGCTGCATGCAAGGCCCCTCTCTGGCTGCCCCTCTTGCTTCTTCTCTGCTGCCAAGCCTCTCACACCCCACGTGCGTCTCATTGAAAGGAGGCAGGCTGCTTGCCATTCTTGGGCAGGCAATCAGCGCAGGAGCCTCGTTTACCCAAAGGGGAGTGCGCACTGACCCAGAGCCTCCAGAGGAGCTGCCGTCTCTCCAGCCACAAAGGCCTGTAGCCGAGTCCATGGCAGCCTGTTGCATGGAGGGCTTCCGTGGGAGAGGGCCGTGCTGCCCTGGCAGGGGCTCGTTCTCACACTGCTTTCCATGGGGAAACGCTGTGTGCCAAGGGTCTCCTGTGTGCACAAAATCTCTCCCCAGTGCCTGAGGTGCAGGGAGTCCTCTTTGGACCCAGAGCCATGCTCTAGGCGGGCCTCCCGTGCTGGGAGAGCCTCCACTTCCCCAACTGTCCAACTGCCTCAGGAACACCCTTCGAGGGAGTGTGGCTCTGACAGGCAGAAGGGCCCGAGTGAGGAACGTGGATGGCAGGCCAAAGCCACTGTGCTGAGCAGTCCCCCTGCAAGTCCGAGCTGAAGGCTCTGTGCACCAGGCTCAAGCTGGAATGAGCCTGTGGCCTGGCCTCCAGTCCCAGGCTTGGCCTGGGCACTGCTAGGGCGGGCCCCAGCCCAGGCTCAGCCAGGCCTCCCTAGGGCCCGGGCTGGCCTAGGCCACTGCCAGCCAGCAGGGCCTCGACAGAGCACAGTTCATTCGAGTAGGCCCCCGGGGGTTGCCTGGGTGGCTCCTGCACTGCTGGGAAGCTGCAGGTCCGGAGGCTGTGTGTGCACGTGGCCCCTGGGGCCTGAGCACAAGACAGGCCTGACCCCACTTGCAAGCAGGACTCCTGCCACCTCTTCGCTGCCTGCCACACCCCCTTGCTGCCTGCCCTGTCTTCACTGCTGGCAGGCCTCTGTGTGCCCAGGCCAGTCTAGGCCAAGGAAACAAGGGGCTTGCTCTCCCCTTGCTAGGAGCTCCTCCTCCAGCACTCTGGCCCAGGGGACACACGCCCCTGGACCAGCAGCCTGCAAGGAAGCTGCAGCTGAGCCATGCCCAAAGGCCTGCAGCACCTGGCAGGGAGCCCTCTGCTATGGCCAGCTTTCCCACTGCAAAGCCTTGGAGGAGTTCGTGGATGCTGGGGCCTGCAGCGTTTGCCGTCGGAGAGCACTGGGGGCCCAGAGCCTCCCCTGGGGCTTCCGAGCACTTTCCCACCCCCAGGCCCTTGGCACCCACTCTGCTGCCAGAGGGAAGTCCTAAGCAGGACTCTCGAGCTTGTGCAGCCAGAGGGCCTCCTGCTTGCAAATGTCCTCAGGAACTCCTTTGGAGTGAGGCCTCTCCTCCCATGCTGCTCAGCCAGCAGATGGTGCCATCGCTCCACCCAAAACCTCTCTGCTTTGCCTTCAGCCATGGATCGCCCGGCTGAGCTCTCTCTGCCTCAAGCAGCAACTCCAGTGTGCATGCAGCCTACAGAAAGCAGAGTGCCTTTGCCTGAGCACTGCTGTGCTGGGGCAGCACCCTGAAGGCCTCCTAGGGCCTTCGCTCCCCTAACCCAGTCGTGCCACCCAGCCCATGCGGGGAGCAAAGTTCCCCCTTGGCAGGGCTCAGCGTGTGGCCTGGGTGTGGTTTCATGGCTGGGAAAGGGCAGATCCTGAAGCTGGGTGCCCACCTGGGAATGGGGCCCCGGGGGCAGAGCCGGCATGCCCTGGTTGGGAGGCAGGAGATCTGGGGCCTTCAAGCTGCATGCAAGGCCCCTCTCTGGCTGCCCCTCTTGCTTCTTCTCTGCTGCCAAGCCTCTCACACCCCACGTGCGTCTCATTGAAAGGAGGCAGGCTGCTTGCCATTCTTGGGCAGGCAATCAGCCCAGGAGCCTCGTTTACCCAAAGGGGAGTGCGCACTGACCCAGAGCCTCCAGAGGAGCTGCCGTCTCTCCAGCCACAAAGGCCTGTAGCCGAGTCCATGGCAGCCTGTTGCATGGAGGGCTTCCGTGGGAGAGGGCCGTGCTGCCCTGGCAGGGGCTCGTTCTCACACTGCTTTCCATGGGGAAACGCTGGGTGCCAAGGGTCTCCTGTGTGCACAAAATCTCTCCCCAGTGCCTGAGGTGCAGGGAGTCCTCTTTGGACCCAGAGCCATGCTCTAGGCGGGCCTCCCGTGCTGGGAGAGCCTCCACTTCCCCAACTGTCCAACTGCCTCAGGAACACCCTTCGAGGGAGTGTGGCTCTGACAGGCAGAAGGGCCCGAGTGAGGAACGTGGATGGCAGGCCAAAGCCACTGTGCTGAGCAGTCCCCCTGCAAGTCCGAGCTGAAGGCTCTGTGCACCAGGCTCAAGCTGGAATGAGCCTGTGGCCTGGCCTCCAGTCCCAGGCTTGGCCTGGGCACTGCTAGGGCGGGCCCCAGCCCAGGCTCAGCCAGGCCTCCCTAGGGCCCGGGCTGGCCTAGGCCACTGCCAGCCAGCAGGGCCTCGACAGAGCACAGTTCATTCGAGTAGGCCCCCGGGGGTTGCCTGGGTGGCTCCTGCACTGCTGGGAAGCTGCAGGTCGGGAGGCTGTGTGTGCACGTGGCCACTGGGGCCTGAGCACAAGACAGGCCTGACCCCACTTGCAAGCAGGACTCCTGCCACCTCTTCGCTGCCTGCCACACCCCCTTGCTGCCTGCCCTGTCTTCACTGCTGGCAGGCCTCTGTGTGCCCAGGCCAGTCTAGGCCAAGGAAACAAGGGGCTTGCTCTCCCCTTGCTAGGAGCTCCTCCTCCAGCACTCTGGCCCAGGGGACACACGCCCCTGGACCAGCAGCCTGCAAGGAAGCTGCAGCTGAGCCATGCCCAAAGGCCTGCAGCACCTGCCAGGGAGCCCTCTGCTATGGCCAGCTTTCCCACTGCAAAGCCTTGGAGGAGTTCGTGGATGCTGGGGCCTGCAGCGTTTGCCGTCGGAGAGCACTGGGGGCCCAGAGCCTCCCCTGGGGCTTCCGAGCACTTTCCCACCCCCAGGCCCTTGGCACCCACTCTGCTGCCAGAGGGAAGTCCTAAGCAGGACTCTCGAGCTTGTGCAGCCAGAGGGCCTCCTGCTTGCAAATGTCCTCAGGAACTCCTTTGGAGTGAGGCCTCTCCTCCCATGCTGCTCAGCCAGCAGATGGTGCCATCGCTCCACCCAAAACCTCTCTGCTTTGCCTTCAGCCATGGATCGCCCTGCTGAGCTCTCTCTGCCTCAAGCAGCAACTCCAGTGTGCATCCAGCCTACAGAAAGCAGAGTGCCTTTGCCTGAGCACTGCTGTGCTGGGGCAGCACCCTGAAGGCCTCCTAGGGCCTTCGCTCCCCTAACCCAGTTGTGCCACCCAGCCCATGCGGGGAGCAAAGTTCCCCCTTGGCAGGGCTCAGCGTGTGGCCTGGGTGTGGTTTCATGGCTGGGAAAGGGCAGATCCTGAAGCTGGGTGCCCACCTGGGAATGGGGCCCCGGGGGCAGAGCCGGCATGCCCTGGTTGGGAGGCAGGAGATCTGGGGCCTTCAAGCTGCATGCAAGGCCCCTCTCTGGCTGCCCCTCTTGCTTCTTCTCTGCTGCCAAGCCTCTCACACCCCACGTGCGTCTCATTGAAAGGAGGCAGGCTGCTTGCCATTCTTGGGCAGGCCATCACACCAGGAGCCTCGTTTACCCGAAGGGGAGTGCGCACTGACCCAGAGCCTCCAGAGGAGCTGCCGTCTCTCCAGCCACAAAGGCCTGTAGCCGAGTCCATGGCAGCCTGTTGCATGGAGGGCTTCTGTGGGAGAGGGCCGTGCTGCCCTGGCAGGGGCTCGTTCTCACACTGCTTTCCGTGGGGAAACGCTGTGTGTGCCAAGGGTCTCCTGTGTGCACAAAATCTCTCCCCAGTGCCTGAGGTGCAGGGAGTCCTCTTTGGACCCAGAGCCATGCTCTAGGCGGGCCTCCCGTGCTGGGAGAGTCTCCACTTCCCCAACTGTCCAACTGCCTCAGGAACACCCTTCGAGGGAGTGTGGCTCTGACAGGCAGAAGGGACCGAGTGAGGAACGTGGATGGCAGGCCAAAGCCACTGTGCTGAGCAGTCCCCCTGCAAGTCCGAGCTGAAGGCTCTGTGCACCAGGCTCAAGCTGGAATGAGCCTGTGGCCTGTTCTCCAGTCCCAGGCTTGGCCTGGGCACTGCTAGGGCGGGCCCCAGCCCAGGCTCAGCCAGGCCTCCCTAGGGCCCGGGCTGGCCTAGGCCACTGCCAGCCAGCAGGGCCTTGACAGAGCACAGTTCATTCGAGTAGGCCCCCGGGGGTTGCCTGGGTGGCTCCTGCACTGCTGGGAAGCTGCAGGTCCGGAGGCTGTGTGTGCACGTGGCCCCTGGGGCCTGAGCACAAGACAGGCCTGACCCCACTTGCAAGCAGGACTCCTGCCACCTCTTCGCTGCCTGCCACACCCCCTTGCTGCCTGCCCTGTCTTCACTGCTGGCAGGCCTCTGTGTGCCCAGGCCAGTCTAGGCCAAGGAAACAAGGGGCTTGCTCTCCCCTTGCTAGGAGCTCCTCCTCCAGCACTCTGGCCCAGGGGACACACGCCCCTGGACCAGCAGCCTGCAAGGAAGCTGCAGCTGAGCCATGCCCAAAGGCCTGCAGCACCTGGCAGGGAGCCCTCTGCTATGGCCAGCTTTCCCACTGCAAAGCCTTGGAGGAGTTCGTGGATGCTGGGGCCTGCAGCGTTTGCCGTCGGAGAGCACTGGGGGCCCAGAGCCTCCCCTGGGGCTTCCGAGCACTTTCCCACCCCCAGGCCCTTGGCACCCACTCTGCTGCCAGAGGGAAGTCCTAAGCAGGACTCTCGAGCTTGTGCAGCCAGAGGGCCTCCTGCTTGCAAATGTCCTCAGGAACTCCTTTGGAGTGAGGCCTCTCCTCCCATGCTGCTCAGCCAGCAGATGGTGCCATCGCTCCACCCAAAACCTCTCTGCTTTGCCTTCAGCCATGGATCGCCCTGCTGAGCTCTCTCTGCCTCAAGCAGCAACTCCAGTGTGCATCCAGCCTACAGAAAGCAGAGTGCCTTTGCCTGAGCACTGCTGTGCTGGGGCAGCACCCTGAAGGCCTCCTAGGGCCTTCGCTCCCCTAACCCAGTTGTGCCACCCAGCCCATGCGGGGAGCAAAGTTCCCCCTTGGCAGGGCTCAGCGTGTGGCCTGGGTGTGGTTTCATGGCTGGGAAAGGGCAGATCCTGAAGCTGGGTGCCCACCTGGGAATGGGGCCCCGGGGGCAGAGCCGGCATGCCCTGGTTGGGAGGCAGGAGATCTGGGGCCTTCAAGCTGCATGCAAGGCCCCTCTCTGGCTGCCCCTCTTGCTTCTTCTCTGCTGCCAAGCCTCTCACACCCCACGTGCGTCTCATTGAAAGGAGGCAGGCTGCTTGCCATTCTTGGGCAGGCCATCACACCAGGAGCCTCGTTTACCCGAAGGGGAGTGCGCACTGACCCAGAGCCTCCAGAGGAGCTGCCGTCTCTCCAGCCACAAAGGCCTGTAGCCGAGTCCATGGCAGCCTGTTGCATGGAGGGCTTCTGTGGGAGAGGGCCGTGCTGCCCTGGCAGGGGCTCGTTCTCACACTGCTTTCCGTGGGGAAACGCTGTGTGTGCCAAGGGTCTCCTGTGTGCACAAAATCTCTCCCCAGTGCCTGAGGTGCAGGGAGTCCTCTTTGGACCCAGAGCCATGCTCTAGGCGGGCCTCCCGTGCTGGGAGAGTCTCCACTTCCCCAACTGTCCAACTGCCTCAGGAACACCCTTCGAGGGAGTGTGGCTCTGACAGGCAGAAGGGCCCGAGTGAGGAACGTGGATGGCAGGCCAAAGCCACTGTGCTGAGCAGTCCCCCTGCAAGTCCGAGCTGAAGGCTCTGTGCACCAGGCTCAAGCTGGAATGAGCCTGTGGCCTGTTCTCCAGTCCCAGGCTTGGCCTGGGCACTGCTAGGGCGGGCCCCAGCCCAGGCTCAGCCAGGCCTCCCTAGGGCCCGGGCTGGCCTAGGCCACTGCCAGCCAGCAGGGCCTCGACAGAGCACAGTTCATTCGAGTAGGCCCCCGGGGGTTGCTTGGGTGGCTCCTGCACTGCTGGGAAGCTGCAGGTCCGGAGGCTGTGTGTGCACGTGGCCCCTGGGGCCTGAGCACAAGACAGGCCTGACCCCACTTGCAAGCAGGACTCCTGCCACCTTTTCGCTGCCTGCCACACCCCCTTGCTGCCTGCCCTGTCTTCACTGCTGGCAGGCCTCTGTGTGCCCAGGCCAGTCTAGGCCAAGGAAACAAGGGGCTTGCTCTCCCCTTGCTAGGAGCTCCTCCTCCAGCACTCTGGCCCAGGGGACACACGCCCCTGGACCAGCAGCCTGCAAGGAAGCTGCAGCTGAGCCATGCCCAAAGGCCTGCAGCACCTGGCAGGGAGCCCTCTGCTATGGCCAGCTTTCCCACTGCAAAGCCTTGGAGGAGTTCGTGGATGCTGGGGCCTGCAGCGTTTGCCGTCGCAGAGCACTGGGGGCCCAGAGCCTCCCCTGTGGCTTCCGAGCACTTTCCCACCCCCAGGCCCTTGGCACCCACTCTGCTGCCAGAGGGAAGTCCTAAGCAGGACTCTCGAGCTTGTGCAGCCAGTGGGCCTCCTGCTTGCAAATGTCCTCAGGAACTCCTTTGGAGTGAGGCCTCTCCTCCCATGCTGCTCAGCCAGCAGATGGTGCCATCGCTCCACCCAAAACCTCTCTGCTTTGCCTTCAGCCATGGATTGCCCTGCTGAGCTCTCTCTGCCTCAAGCAGAAACTCCAGGGTGCATGCAGCCTGCAGAAAGCAGAGTGCCTTTGCCTGAGCACTGCTGTGCTGGGGCAGCACCCTGAAGGCCTCCTAGGGCCTTCGCTCCCCTAACCCAGTCGTGCCACCCAGCCCATGCGGGGAGCAAAGTTCCCCCTTGGCAGGGCTCAGCGTGTGGCCTGGGTGTGGTTTCATGGCTGGGAAAGGGCAGATCCTGAAGCTGGGTGCCCACCTGGGAATGGGGCCCGGGGGGCAGAGCCGGCATGCCCTGGTTGGGAGGCAGGAGATCTGGGGCCTTCAAGCTGCATGCAAGGCCCCTCTCTGGCTGCCCCTCTTGCTTCTTCTCTGCTGCCAAGCCTCTCACACCCCACGTGCGTCTCATTGAAAGGAGGCAGGCTGCTTGCCATTCTTGGGCAGGCAATCAGCCCAGGAGCCTCGTTTACCCGAAGGGGAGTGCGCACTGACCCAGAGCCTCCAGAGGAGCTGCCGTCTCTCCAGCCACAAAGGCCTGTAGCCGAGTCCATGGCAGCCTGTTGCATGGAGGGCTTCCGTGGGAGAGGGCCGTGCTGCCCTGGCAGGGGCTCGTTCTCACACTGCTTTCCATGGGGAAACGCTGTGTGCCAAGGGTCTCCTGTGTGCACAAAATCTCTCCCCAGTGCCTGAGGTGCAGGGAGTCCTCTTTGGACCCAGAGCCATGCTCTAGGCGGGCCTCCCGTGCTGGGAGAGCCTCCACTTCCCCAACTGTCCAACTGCCTCAGGAACACCCTTCGAGGGAGTGTGGCTCTGACAGGCAGAAGGGACCGAGTGAGGAACGTGGATGGCAGGCCAAAGCCACTGTGCTGAGCAGTCCCCCTGCAAGTCCGAGCTGAAGGCTCTGTGCACCAGGCTCAAGCTGGAATGAGCCTGTGGCCTTTCTCCAGTCCCAGGCTTGGCCTGGGCACTGCTAGGGTGGGCCCCAGCCCAGGCTCAGCCAGGCCTCCCTAGGGCCCGGGCTGGCCTAGGCCACTGCCAGCCAGCAGGGCCTCGACAGAGCACAGTTCATTCGAGTAGGCCCCCGGGGATTGCTTGGGTGGCTCCTGCATGCGGCGAAGCTGCAGTTCCGGAGGCTGTGTGTGCACGTGGCCCCTGGGGCCTGAGCACAAGACAGGCCTGACCCCACTTGCAAGCAGGACTCCTGCCACCTCTTCGCTGCCTGCCACACCCCCTTGCTGCCTGCCCTGTCTTCACTGCTGGCAGGCCTCTGTGTGCCCAGGCCAGTCTAGGCCAAGGAAACAAGGGGCTTGCTCTCCCCTTGCTAGGAGCTCCTCCTCCAGCACTCTGGCCCAGGGGACACACGCCCCTGGACCAGCAGCCTGCAAGGAAGCTGCAGCTGAGCCATGCCCAAAGGCCTGCAGCACCTGGCAGGGAGCCCTCTGCTATGGCCAGCTTTCCCACTGCAAAGCCTTGGAGGAGTTCGTGGATGCTGGGGCCTGCAGCGTTTGCCGTCGGAGAGCACTGGGGGCCCAGAGCCTCCCCTGTGGCTTCCGAGCACTTTCCCACCCGCAGGCCCTTGGCACCCACTCTGCTGCCAGAGGGAAGTCCTAAGCAGGACTCTCGAGCTTGTGCAGCCAGAGGGCCTCCTGCTTGCAAATGTCCTCAGGAACTCCTTTGGAGTGAGGCCTCTCCTCCCATGCTGCTCAGCCAGCAGATGGTGCCATCGCTCCACCCAAAACCTCTCTGCTTTGCCTTCAGCCATGGATCGCCCTGCTGAGCTCTCTCTGCCTCTAGCAGCAACTCCAGTGTGCATGCAGCCTACAGAAAGCAGAGTGCCTTTGCCTGAGCACTGCTGTGCTGGGGCAGCACCCTGAAGGCCTCCTAGGGCCTTCGCTCCCCTAACCCAGTCGTGCCACCCAGCCCATGCGGGGAGCAAAGTTCCCCCTTGGCAGGGCTCAGCGTGTGGCCTGGGTGTGGTTTCATGGCTGGGAAAGGGCAGATCCTGAAGCTGGGTGCCCACCTGGGAATGGGGCCCGGGGGGCAGAGCCGGCATGCCCTGGTTGGGAGGCAGGAGATCTGGGGCCTTCAAGCCGCATGCAAGGCCCCTCTCTGGCTGCCCCTCTTGCTTCTTCTCTGCTGCCAAGCCTCTCACACCCCACGTGCGTCTCATTGAAAGGAGGCAGGCTGCTTGCCATTCTTGGGCAGGCAATCAGCGCAGGAGCCTCGTTTACCCAAAGGGGAGTGCGCACTGACCCAGAGCCTCCAGAGGAGCTGCCGTCTCTCCAGCCACAAAGGCCTGTAGCCGAGTCCATGGCAGCCTGTTGCATGGAGGGCTTCCGTGGGAGAGGGCCGTGCTGCCCTGGCAGGGGCTCGTTCTCACACTGCTTTCCATGGGGAAACGCTGTGTGCCAAGGGTCTCCTGTGTGCACAAAATCTCTCCCCAGTGCCTGAGGTGCAGGGAGTCCTCTTTGGACCCAGAGCCATGCTCTAGGCGGGCCTCCCGTGCTGGGAGAGCCTCCACTTCCCCAACTGTCCAACTGCCTCAGGAACACCCTTCGAGGGAGTGTGGCTCTGACAGGCAGAAGGGCCCGAGTGAGGAACGTGGATGGCAGGCCAAAGCCACTGTGCTGAGCAGTCCCCCTGCAAGTCCGAGCTGAAGGCTCTGTGCACCAGGCTCAAGCTGGAATGAGCCTGTGGCCTGGACTCCAGTCCCAGGCTTGGCCTGGGCACTGCTAGGGCGGGCCCCAGCCCAGGCTCAGCCAGGCCTCCCTAGGGCCCGGGCTGGCCTAGGCCACTGCCAGCCAGCAGGGCCTTGACAGAGCACAGTTCATTCGAGTAGGCCCCCGGGGGTTGCCTGGGTGGCTCCTGCACTGCTGGGAAGCTGCAGGTCCGGAGGCTGTGTGTGCACGTGGCCACTGGGGCCTGAGCACAAGACAGGCCTGACCCCACTTGCAAGCAGGACTCCTGCCACCTCTTCGCTGCCTGCCACACCCCCTTGCTGCCTGCCCTGTCTTCACTGCTGGCAGGCCTCTGTGTGCCCAGGCCAGTCTAGGCCAAGGAAACAAGGGGCTTGCTCTCCCCTTGCTAGGAGCTCCTCCTCCAGCACTCTGGCCCAGGGGACACACGCCCCTGGACCAGCAGCCTGCAAGGAAGCTGCAGCTGAGCCATGCCCAAAGGCCTGCAGCACCTGGCAGGGAGCCCTCTGCTATGGCCAGCTTTCCCACTGCAAAGCCTTGGAGGAGTTCGTGGATGCTGGGGCCTGCAGCGTTTGCCGTCGCAGAGCACTGGGGGCCCAGAGCCTCCCCTGGGGCTTCCGAGCACTTTCCCACCCCCAGGCCCTTGGCACCCACTCTGCTGCCAGAGGGAAGTCCTAAGCAGGACTCTCGAGCTTGTGCAGCCAGAGGGCCTCCTGCTTGCAAATGTCCTCAGGAACTCCTTTGGAGTGAGGCCTCTCCTCCCATGCTGCTCAGCCAGCAGATGGTGCCATCGCTCCACCCAAAACCTCTCTGCTTTGCCTTCAGCCATGGATCGCCCTGCTGAGCTCTCTCTGCCTCAAGCAGCAACTCCAGTGTGCATGCAGCCTACAGAAAGCAGAGTGCCTTTGCCTGAGCACTGCTGTGCTGGGGCAGCACCCTGAAGGCCTCCTAGGGCCTTCGCTCCCCTAACCCAGTCGTGCCACCCAGCCCATGCGGGGAGCAAAGTTCCCCCTTGGCAGGGCTCAGCGTGTGGCCTGGGTGTGGTTTCATGGCTGGGAAAGGGCAGATCCTGAAGCTGGGTGCCCACCTGGGAATGGGGCCCGGGGGGCAGAGCCGGCATGCCCTGGTTGGGAGGCAGGAGATCTGGGGCCTTCAAGCTGCATGCAAGGCCCCTCTCTGGCTGCCCCTCTTGCTTCTTCTCTGCTGCCAAGCCTCTCACACCCCACGTGCGTCTCATTGAAAGGAGGCAGGCTGCTTGCCATTCTTGGGCAGGCAATCAGCCCAGGAGCCTCGTTTACCCGAAGGGGAGTGCGCACTGACCCAGAGCCTCCAGAGGAGCTGCCGTCTCTCCAGCCACAAAGGCCTGTAGCCGAGTCCATGGCAGCCTGTTGCATGGAGGGCTTCCGTGGGAGAGGGCCGTGCTGCCCTGGCAGGGGCTCGTTCTCACACTGCTTTCCATGGGGAAACGCTATGTGCCAAGGGTCTCCTGTGTGCACAAAATCTCTCCCCAGTGCCTGAGGTGCAGGGAGTCCTCTTTGGACCCAGAGCCATGCCCTAGGCGGGCCTCCCGTGCTGGGAGAGCCTCCACTTCCCCAACTGTCCAACTGCCTCAGGATCACCCTTCGAGGGAGTGTGGCTCTGACAGGCAGAAGGGCCCGAGTGAGGAACGTGGATGGCAGGCCAAAGCCACTGTGCTGAGCAGTCCCCCTGCAAGTCCGAGCTGAAGGCTCTGTGCACCAGGCTCAAGCTGGAATGAGCCTGTGGCCTGGCCTCCAGTCCCAGGCTTGGCCTGGGCACTGCTAGGGCGGGCCCCAGCCCAGGCTCAGCCAGGCCTCCCTAGGGCCCGGGCTGGCCTAGGCCACTGCCAGCCAGCAGGGCCTCGACAGAGCACAGTTCATTCGAGTAGGCCCCCGGGGGTTGCCTGGGTGGCTCCTGCACTGCTGGGAAGCTGCAGGTCGGGAGGCTGTGTGTGCACGTGGCCACTGGGGCCTGAGCACAAGACAGGCCTGACCCCACTTGCAAGCAGGACTCCTGCCACCTCTTCACTGCCTGCCACACCCCCTTGCTGCCTGCCCTGTCTTCACTGCTGGCAGGCCTCTGTGTGCCCAGGCCAGTCTAGGCCAAGGAAACAAGGGGCTTGCTCTCCCCTTGCTAGGAGCTCCTCCTCCAGCACTCTGGCCCAGGGGACACACGCCACTGGACCAGCAGCCTGCAAGGAAGCTGCAGCTGAGCCATGCCCAAAGGCCTGCAGCACCTGGCAGGGAGCCCTCTGCTATGGCCAGCCTTCCCACTGCAAAGCCTTGGAGGAGTTCGTGGATGCTGGGGCCTGCAGCGTTTGCCGTCGCAGAGCACTGGGGGCCCAGAGCCTCCCCTGGGGCTTCCGAGCACTTTCCCACCCTCAGGCCCTTGGCACCCACTCTGCTGCCAGAGGGAAGTCCTAAGCAGGACTCTCGAGCTTGTGCAGCCAGAGGGCCTCCTGCTTGCAAATGTCCTCAGGAACTCCTTTGGAGTGAGGCCTCTCCTCCCATGCTGCTCAGCCAGCAGATGGTGCCATCGCTCCACCCAAAACCTCTCTGCTTTGCCTTCAGCCATGGATCGCCCTGCTGAGCTCTCTCTGCCTCAAGCAGCAACTCCAGTGTGCATGCAGCCTACAGAAAGCAGAGTGCCTTTGCCTGAGCACTGCTGTGCTGGGGCAGCACCCTGAAGGCCTCCTAGGGCCTTCGCTCCCCTAACCCAGTCGTGCCACCCAGCCCATGCGGGGAGCAAAGTTCCCCCTTGGCAGGGCTCAGCGTGTGGCCTGGGTGTGGTTTCATGGCTGGGAAAGGGCAGATCCTGAAGCTGGGTGCCCACCTGGGAATGGGGCCCGGGGGGCAGAGCCGGCATGCCCTGGTTGGGAGGCAGGAGATCTGGGGCCTTCAAGCTGCATGCAAGGCCCCTCTCTGGCTGCCCCTCTTGCTTCTTCTCTGCTGCCAAGCCTCTCACACCCCACGTGCGTCTCATTGAAAGGAGGCAGGCTGCTTGCCATTCTTGGGCAGGCAATCAGCCCAGGAGCCTCGTTTACCCGAAGGGGAGTGCGCACTGACCCAGAGCCTCCAGAGGAGCTGCCGTCTCTCCAGCCACAAAGGCCTGTAGCCGAGTCCATGGCAGCCTGTTGCATGGAGGGCTTCCGTGGGAGAGGGCCGTGCTGCCCTGGCAGGGGCTCGTTCTCACACTGCTTTCCATGGGGAAACGCTGTGTGCCAAGGGTCTCCTGTGTGCACAAAATCTCTCCCCAGTGCCTGAGGTGCAGGGAGTCCTCTTTGGACCCAGAGCCATGCTCTAGGCGGGCCTCCCGTGCTGGGAGAGCCTCCACTTCCCCAACTGTCCAACTGCCTCAGGAACACCCTTCGAGGGAGTGTGGCTCTGACAGGCAGAAGGGACCGAGTGAGGAACGTGGATGGCAGGCCAAAGCCACTGTGCTGAGCAGTCCCCCTGCAAGTCCGAGCTGAAGGCTCTGTGCACCAGGCTCAAGCTGGAATGAGCCTGTGGCCTGGCCTCCAGTCCCAGGCTTGGCCTGGGCACTGCTAGGGCGGGCCCCAGCCCAGGCTCAGCCAGGCCTCCCTAGGGCCCGGGCTGGCCTAGGCCACTGCCAGCCAGCAGGGCCTCGACAGAGCACAGTTCATTCGAGTAGGCCCCCGGGGGTTGCCTGGGTGGCTCCTGCACTGCTGGGAATCTGCAGGTCGGGAGGCTGTGTGTGCACGTGGCCCCTGGCGCCTGAGCACAAGACAGGCCTGACCCCACTTGCAAGCAGGACTCCTGCCACCTCTTCGCTGCCTGCCACACCCCCTTGCTGCCTGCCCTGTCTTCACTGCTGGCAGGCCTCTGTGTGCCCAGGCCAGTCTAGGCCAAGGAAACAAGGGGCTTGCTCTCCCCTTGCTAGGAGCTCCTCCTCCAGCACTCTGGCCCAGGGGACACACGCCCCTGGACCAGCAGCCTGCAAGGAAGCTGCAGCTGAGCCATGCCCAAAGGCCTGCAGCACCTGGCAGGGAGCCCTCTGCTATGGCCAGCTTTCCCACTGCAAAGCCTTGGAGGAGTTCGTGGATGCTGGGGCCTGCAGCGTTTGCCGTCGCAGAGCACTGGGGGCCCAGAGCCTCCCCTGGGGCTTCCGAGCACTTTCCCACCCCCAGGCCCTTGGCACCCACTCTGCTGCCAGAGGGAAGTCCTAAGCAGGACTCTCGAGCTTGTGCAGCCAGAGGGCCTCCTGCTTGCAAATGTCCTCAGGAACTCCTTTGGAGTGAGGCCTCTCCTCCCATGCTGCTCAGCCAGCAGATGGTGCCATCGCTCCACCCAAAACCTCTCTGCTTTGCCTTCAGCCATGGATCGCCCTGCTGAGCTCTCTCTGCCTCAAGCAGCAACTCCAGTGTGCATCCAGCCTACAGAAAGCAGAGTGCCTTTGCCTGAGCACTGCTGTGCTGGGGCAGCACCCTGAAGGCCTCCTAGGGCCTTCGCTCCCCTAACCCAGTTGTGCCACCCAGCCCATGCGGGGAGCAAAGTTCCCCCTTGGCAGGGCTCAGCGTGTGGCCTGGGTGTGGTTTCATGGCTGGGAAAGGGCAGATCCTGAAGCTGGGTGCCCACCTGGGAATGGGGCCCCGGGGGCAGAGCCGGCATGCCCTGGTTGGGAGGCAGGAGATCTGGGGCCTTCAAGCTGCATGCAAGGCCCCTCTCTGGCTGCCCCTCTTGCTTCTTCTCTGCTGCCAAGCCTCTCACACCCCACGTGCGTCTCATTGAAAGGAGGCAGGCTGCTTGCCATTCGTGGGCAGGCAATCACCCCAGGAGCCTCGTTGACCCGAAGGGGAGTGCGCACTGACCCAGAGCCTCCAGAGGAGCTGCCGTCTCTCCAGCCACAAAGGCCTGTAGCCGAGTCCATGGCAGCCTGTTGCATGGAGGGCTTCTGTGGGAGAGGGCCGTGCTGCCCTGGCAGGGGCTCGTTCTCACACTGCTTTCCGTGGGGAAACGCTGTGTGTGCCAAGGGTCTCCTGTGTGCACAAAATCTCTCCCCAGTGCCTGAGGTGCAGGGAGTCCTCTTTGGACCCAGAGCCATGCTCTAGGCGGGCCTCCCGTGCTGGGAGAGTCTCCACTTCCCCAACTGTCCAACTGCCTCAAGAACACCCTTCGAGGGAGTGTGGCTCTGACAGGCAGAAGGGACCGAGTGAGGAACGTGGATGGCAGGCCAAAGCCACTGTGCTGAGCAGTCCCCCTGCAAGTCCGAGCTGAAGGCTCTGTGCACCAGGCTCAAGCTGGAATGAGCCTGTGGCCTGTTCTCCAGTCCCAGGCTTGGCCTGGGCACTGCTAGGGCGGGCCCCAGCCCAGGCTCAGCCAGGCCTCCCTAGGGCCCGGGCTGGCCTAGGCCACTGCCAGCCAGCAGGGCCTCGACAGAGCACAGTTCATTCGAGTAGGCCCCCGGGGGTTGCTTGGGTGGCTCCTGCACTGCTGGGAAGCTGCACTTCCGGAGGCTGTGTGTGCACGTGGCCCCTGGGGCCTGAGCACAAGACAGGCCTGACCCCACTTGCAAGCAGGACTCCTGCCACCTCTTCGCTGCCTGCCACACCCCCTTGCTGCCTGCCCTGTCTTCACTGCTGGCAGGCCTCTGTGTGCCCAGGCCAGTCTAGGCCAAGGAAACAAGGGGCTTGCTCTCCCCTTGCTAGGAGCTCCTCCTCCAGCACTCTGGCCCAGGGGACACACGCCCCTGGACCAGCAGCCTGCAAGGAAGCTGCAGCTGAGCCATGCCCAAAGGCCTGCAGCACCTGGCAGGGAGCCCTCTGCTATGGCCAGCTTTCCCACTGCAAAGCTTTGGAGGAGTTCGTGGATGCTGGGGCCTGCAGCGTTTGCCGTCGCAGAGCACTGGGGGCCCAGAGCCTCCCCTGGGGCTTCCGAGCACTTTCCCACCCCCAGGCCCTTGGCACCCACTCTGCTGCCAGAGGGAAGTCCTAAGCAGGACTCTCGAGCTTGTGCAGCCAGAGGGCCTCCTGCTTGCAAATGTCCTCAGGAACTCCTTTGGAGTGAGGCCTCTCCTCCCATGCTGCTGAGCCAGCAGATGGTGCCATCGCTCCACCCAAAACCTCTCTGCTTTGCCTTCAGCCATGGATCGCCCTGCTGAGCTCTCTCTGCCTCAAGCAGCAACTCCAGTGTGCATGCAGCCTACAGAAAGCAGAGTGCCTTTGCCTGAGCACTGCTGTGCTGGGGCAGCACCCTGAAGGCCTCCTAGGGCCTTCGCTCCCCTAACCCAGTCGTGCCACCCAGCCCATGCGGGGAGCAAAGTTCCCCCTTGGCAGGGCTCAGCGTGTGGCCTGGGTGTGGTTTCATGGCTGGGAAAGGGCAGATCCTGAAGCTGGGTGCCCACCTGGGAATGGGGCCCGGGGGGCAGAGCCGGCATGCCCTGGTTGGGAGGCAGGAGATCTGGGGCCTTCAAGCTGCATGCAAGGCCCCTCTCTGGCTGCCCCTCTTGCTTCTTCTCTGCTGCCAAGCCTCTCACACCCCACGTGCGTCTCATTGAAAGGAGGCAGGCTGCTTGCCATTCTTGGGCAGGCAATCAGCCCAGGAGCCTCGTTTACCCGAAGGGGAGTGCGCACTGACCCAGAGCCTCCAGAGGAGCTGCCGTCTCTCCAGCCACAAAGGCCTGTAGCCGAGTCCATGGCAGCCTGTTGCATGGAGGGCTTCCGTGGGAGAGGGCCGTGCTGCCCTGGCAGGGGCTCGTTCTCACACTGCTTTCCATGGGGAAACGCTGTGTGCCAAGGGTCTCCTGTGTGCACAAAATCTCTCCCCAGTGCCTGAGGTGCAGGGAGTCCTCTTTGGACCCAGAGCCATGCTCTAGGCGGGCCTCCCGTGCTGGGAGATCCTCCACTTCCCCAACTGTCCAACTGCCTCAGGAACACCCTTCGAGGGAGTGTGGCTCTGACAGGCAGAAGGGCCCGAGTGAGGAACGTGGATGGCAGGCCAAAGCCACTGTGCTGAGCAGTCCCCCTGCAAGTCCGAGCTGAAGGCTCTGTGCACCAGGCTCAAGCTGGAATGAGCCTGTGGCCTGGACTCCAGTCCCAGGCTTGGCCTGGGCACTGCTAGGGCGGGCCCCAGCCCAGGCTCAGCCAGGCCTCCCTAGGGCCCGGGCTGGCCTAGGCCACTGCCAGCCAGCAGGGCCTCGACAGAGCACAGTTCATTCGAGTAGGCCCCCGGGGGTTGCCTGGGTGGCTCCTGCACTGCTGGGAATCTGCAGGTCGGGAGGCTGTGTGTGCACGTGGCCCCTGGCGCCTGAGCACAAGACAGGCCTGACCCCACTTGCAAGCAGGACTCCTGCCACCTCTTCGCTGCCTGCCACACCCCCTTGCTGCCTGCCCTGTCTTCACTGCTGGCAGGCCTCTGTGTGCCCAGGCCAGTCTAGGCCAAGGAAACAAGGGGCTTGCTCTCCCCTTGCTAGGAGCTCCTCCTCCAGCACTCTGGCCCAGGGGACACACGCCCCTGGACCAGCAGCCTGCAAGGAAGCTGCAGCTGAGCCATGCCCAAAGGCCTGCAGCACCTGGCAGGGAGCCCTCTGCTATGGCCAGCTTTCCCACTGCAAAGCCTTGGAGGAGTTCGTGGATGCTGGGGCCTGCAGCGTTTGCCGTCGCAGAGCACTGGGGGCCCAGAGCCTCCCCTGGGGCTTCCGAGCACTTTCCCACCCCCAGGCCCTTGGCACCCACTCTGCTGCCAGAGGGAAGTCCTAAGCAGGACTCTCGAGCTTGTGCAGCCAGAGGGCCTCCTGCTTGCAAATGTCCTCAGGAACTCCTTTGGAGTGAGGCCTCTCCTCCCATGCTGCTCAGCCAGGAGATGGTGCCATCGCTCCACCCAAAACCTCTCTGCTTTGCCTTCAGCCATGGATCGCCCTGCTGAGCTCTCTCTGCAACAAGCAGCAACTCCAGTGTGCATGCAGCCTACAGAAAGCAGAGTGCCTTTGCCTGAGCACTGCTGTGCTGGGGCAGCACCCTGAAGGCCTCCTAGGGCCTTCGCTCCCCTAACCCAGTCGTGCCACCCAGCCCATGCGGGGAGCAAAGTTCCCCCTTGGCACGGCTCAGCGTGTGGCCTGGGTGTGGTTTCATGGCTGGGAAAGGGCAGATCCTGAAGCTGGGTGCCCACCTGGGAATGGGGCCCGGGGGGCAGAGCCGGCATGCCCTGGTTGGGAGGCAGGAGATCTGGGGCCTTCAAGCTGCATGCAAGGCCCCTCTCTGGCTGCCCCTCTTGCTTCTTCTCTGCTGCCAAGCCTCTCACACCCCACGTGCGTCTCATTGAAAGGAGGCAGGCTGCTTGCCATTCTTGGGCAGGCAATCAGCCCAGGAGCCTCGTTGACCCGAAGGGGAGTGCGCACTGACCCAGAGCCTCCAGAGGAGCTGCCGTCTCTCCAGCCACAAAGGCCTGTAGCCGAGTCCATGGCAGCCTGTTGCATGGAGGGCTTCCGTGGGAGAGGGCCGTGCTGCCCTGGCAGGGGCTCGTTCTCACACTGCTTTCCATGGGGAAACGCTGTGTGCCAAGGGTCTCCTGTGTGCACAAAATCTCTCCCCAGTGCCTGAGGTGCAGGGAGTCCTCTTTGGACCCAGAGCCATGCTCTAGGCGGGCCTCCCGTGCTGGGAGAGCCTCCACTTCCCCAACTGTCCAACTGCCTCAGGAACACCCTTCGAGGGAGTGTGGCTCTGACAGGCAGAAGGGCCCGAGTGAGGAACGTGGATGGCAGGCCAAAGCCACTGTGCTGAGCAGTCCCCCTGCAAGTCCGAGCTGAAGGCTCTGTGCACCAGGCTCAAGCTGGAATGAGCCTGTGGCCTGGCCTCCAGTCCCAGGCTTGGCCTGGGCACTGCTAGGGCGGGCCCCAGCCCAGGCTCAGCCAGGCCTCCCTAGGGCCCGGGCTGGCCTAGGCCACTGCCAGCCAGCAGGGCCTCGACAGAGCACAGTTCATTCGAGTAGGCCCCCGGGGGTTGCCTGGGTGGCTCCTGCACTGCTGGGAAGCTGCAGGTCGGGAGGCTGTGTGTGCACGTGGCCACTGGGGCCTGAGCACAAGACAGGCCTGACCCCACTTGCAAGCAGGACTCCTGCCACCTCTTCACTGCCTGCCACACCCCCTTGCTGCCTGCCCTGTCTTCACTGCTGGCAGGCCTCTGTGTGCCCAGGCCAGTCTAGGCCAAGGAAACAAGGGGCTTGCTCTCCCCTTGCTAGGAGCTCCTCCTCCAGCACTCTGGCCCAGGGGACACACGCCACTGGACCAGCAGCCTGCAAGGAAGCTGCAGCTGAGCCATGCCCAAAGGCCTGCAGCACCTGGCAGGGAGCCCTCTGCTATGGCCAGCCTTCCCACTGCAAAGCCTTGGAGGAGTTCGTGGATGCTGGGGCCTGCAGCGTTTGCCGTCGCAGAGCACTGGAGGCCCAGAGCCTCCCCTGGGGCTTCCGAGCACTTTCCCACCCCCAGGCCCTTGGCACCCACTCTGCTGCCAGAGGGAAGTCCTAAGCAGGACTCTCGAGCTTGTGCAGCCAGAGGGCCTCCTGCTTGCAAATGTCCTCAGGAACTCCTTTGGAGTGAGGCCTCTCCTCCCATGCTGCTCAGCCAGCAGATGGTGCCATCGCTCCACCCAAAACCTCTCTGTTTTGCCTTCAGCCATGGATCGCCCTGCTGAGCTCTCTCTGCCTCAAGCAGCAACTCCAGTGTGCATGCAGCCTACAGAAAGCAGAGTGCCTTTGCCTGAGCACTGCTGTGCTGGGGCAGCACCCTGAAGGCCTCCTAGGGCCTTCGCTCCCCTAACCCAGTCGTGCCACCCAGCCCATGCGGGGAGCAAAGTTCCCCCTTGGCAGGGCTCAGCGTGTGGCCTGGGTGTGGTTTCATGGCTGGGAAAGGGCAGATCCTGAAGCTGGGTGCCCACCTGGGAATGGGGCCCGGGGGGCAGAGCCGGCATGCCCTGGTTGGGAGGCAGGAGATCTGGGGCCTTCAAGCTGCATGCAAGGCCCCTCTCTGGCTGCCCCTCTTGCTTCTTCTCTGCTGCCAAGCCTCTCACACCCCACGTGCGTCTCATTGAAAGGAGGCAGGCTGCTTGCCATTCTTGGGCAGGCAATCAGCCCAGGAGCCTCGTTGACCCGAAGGGGAGTGCGCACTGACCCAGAGCCTCCAGAGGAGCTGCCGTCTCTCCAGCCACAAAGGCCTGTAGCCGAGTCCATGGCAGCCTGTTGCATGGAGGGCTTCCGTGGGAGAGGGCCGTGCTGCCCTGGCAGGGGCTCGTTCTCACACTGCTTTCCATGGGGAAACGCTGTGTGCCAAGGGTCTCCTGTGTGCACAAAATCTCTCCCCAGTGCCTGAGGTGCAGGGAGTCCTCTTTGGACCCAGAGCCATGCTCTAGGCGGGCCTCCCGTGCTGGGAGAGCCTCCACTTCCCCAACTGTCCAACTGCCTCAGGAACACCCTTCGAGGGAGTGTGGCTCTGACAGGCAGAAGGGCCCAAGTGAGGAACGTGGATGGCAGGCCAAAGCCACTGTGCTGAGCAGTCCCCCTGCAAGTCCGAGCTGAAGGCTCTGTGCACCAGGCTCAAGCTGGAATGAGCCTGTGGCCTGGCCTCCAGTCCCAGGCTTGGCCTGGGCACTGCTAGGGCGGGCCCCAGCCCAGGCTCAGCCAGGCCTCCCTAGGGCCCGGGCTGGCCTAGGCCACTGCCAGCCAGCAGGGCCTCGACAGAGCACAGTTCATTCGAGTAGGCCCCCGGGGGTTGCCTGGGTGGCTCCTGCACTGCTGGGAAGCTGCAGGTCCGGAGGCTGTGTGTGCACGTGGCCCCTGGCGCCTGAGCACAAGACAGGCCTGACCCCACTTGCAAGCAGGACTCCTGCCACCTCTTCGCTGCCTGCCACACCCCCTTGCTGCCTGCCCTGTCTTCACTGCTGACAGGCCTCTGTGTGCCCAGGCCAGTCTAGGCCAAGGAAACAAGGGGCTTGCTCTCCCCTTGCTAGGAGCTCCTCCTCCAGCACTCTGGCCCAGGGGACACACGCCCCTGGACCAGCAGCCTGCAAGGAAGCTGCAGCTGAGCCATGCCCAAAGGCCTGCAGCACCTGGCAGGGAGCCCTCTGCTATGGCCAGCTTTCCCACTGCAAAGCCTTGGAGGAGTTCGTGGATGCTGGGGCCTGCAGCGTTTGCCATCGGAGAGCACTGGGGGCCCAGAGCCTCCCCTGGGGCTTCCAAGCACTTTCCCACCCCCAGGCCCTTGGCACCCACTCTGCTGCCAGAGGGAAGTCCTAAGCAGGACTCTCGAGCTTGTGCAGCCAGAGGGCCTCCTGCTTGCAAATGTCCTCAGGAACTCCTTTGGAGTGAGGCCTCTCCTCCCATGCTGCTCAGCCAGCAGATGGTGCCATCGCTCCACCCAAAACCTCTCTGCTTTGCCTTCAGCCATGGATCGCCCTGCTGAGCTCTCTCGGCCTCAAGCAGCAACTCCAGTGTGCATCCAGCCTACAGAAAGCAGAGTGCCTTCGCCTGAGCACTGCTGTGCTGGGGCAGCACCCTGAAGGCCTCCTAGGGCCTTCGCTCCCCTAACCCAGTCGTGCCACCCAGCCCATGCGGGGAGCAAAGTTCCCCCTTGGCAGGGCTCAGCGTGTGGCCTGGCTGTGGTTTCATGGCTGGGAAAGGGCAGATCCTGAAGCTGGGTGCCCACCTGGGAATGGGGCCCGGGGGGCAGAGCCGGCATGCCCTGGTTGGGAGGCAGGAGATCTGGGGCCTTCAAGCTGCATGCAAGGCCCCTCTCTGGCTGCCCCTCTTGCTTCTTCTCTGCTGCCAAGCCTCTCACACCCCACGTGCGTCTCATTGAAAGGAGGCAGGCTGCTTGCCATTCTTGGGCAGGCAATCAGCCCAGGAGCCTCGTTGACCCGAAGGGGAGTGCGCACTGACCCAGAGCCTCCAGAGGAGCTGCCGTCTCTCCAGCCACAAAGGCCTGTAGCCGAGTCCATGGCAGCCTGTTGCATGGAGGGCTTCTGTGGGAGAGGGCCGTGCTGCCCTGGCAGGGGCTCGTTCTCACATTGCTTTCCGTGGGGAAACGCTGTGTGTGCCAAGGGTCTCCTGTGTGCACAAAATCTCTCCCCAGTGCCTGAGGTGCAGGGAGTCCTCTTTGGACCCAGAGCCATGCTCTAGGCGGGCCTCCCGTGCTGGGAGAGTCTCCACTTCCCCAACTGTCCAACTGCCTCAGGAACACCCTTCGAGGGAGTGTGGCTGTGACAGGCAGAAGGGACCGAGTGAGGAACGTGGATGGCAGGCCAAAGCCACTGTGCTGAGCAGTCCCCCTGCAAGTCCGAGCTGAAGGCTCTGTGCACCAGGCTCAAGCTGGAATGAGCCTGTGGCCTGTTCTCCAGTCCCAGGCTTGGCCTGGGCACTGCTAGGGCGGGCCCCAGCCCAGGCTCAGCCAGGCCTCCCTAGGGCCCGGGCTGGCCTAGGCCACTGCCAGCCAGCAGGGCCTCGACAGAGCACAGTTCATTCGAGTAGGCCCCCGGGGGTTGCCTGGGTGGCTCCTGCACTGCTGGGAAGCTGCAGGTCCGGAGGCTGTGTGTGCACGTGGCCACTGGGGCCTGAGCACAAGACAGGCCTGACCCCACTTGCAAGCAGGACTCCTGCCACCTCTTCGCTGCCTGCCACACCCCCTTGCTGCCTGCCCTGTCTTCACTGCTGGCAGGCCTCTGTGTGCCCAGGCCAGTCTAGGCCAAGGAAACAAGGGGCTTGCTCTCCCCTTGCTAGGAGCTCCTCCTCCAGCACTCTGGCCCAGGGGACACACGCCCCTGGACCAGCAGCCTGCAAGGAAGCTGCAGCTGAGCCATGCCCAAAGGCCTGCAGCACCTGGCAGGGAGCCCTCTGCTATGGCCAGCTTTCCCACTGCAAAGCCTTGGAGGAGTTCGTGGATGATGGGGCCTGCAGCGTTTGCCGTCGGAGAGCACTGGGGGCCCAGAGCCTCCCCTGGGGCTTCCGAGCACTTTCCCACCCCCAGGCCCTTGGCACCCACTCTGCTGCCAGAGGGAAGTCCTAAGCAGGACTCTCGAGCTTGTGCAGCCAGAGGGCCTCCTGCTTGCAAATGTCCTCAGGAACTCCTTTGGAGTGAGGCCTCTCCTCCCATGCTGCTCAGCCAGCAGATGGTGCCATCGCTCCACCCAAAACCTCTCTGCTTTGCCTTCAGCCATGGATCGCCCTGCTGAGCTCTCTCTGCCTCAAGCAGCAACTCCAGTGTGCATCCAGCCTACAGAAAGCAGAGTGCCTTTGCCTGAGCACTGCTGTGCGGGGGCAGCATCCTGAAGGCCTCCTAGGGCCTTCGCTCCCCTAACCCAGTCGTGCCACCCAGCCCATGCGGGGAGCAAAGTTCCCCCTTGGCAGGGCTCAGCATGTGGCCTGGGTGTGGTTTCATGGCTGGGAAAGGGCAGATCCTGAAGCTGGGTGCCCACCTGGGAATGGGGCCCGGGGGGCAGAGCCGGCATGCCCTGGTTGGGAGGCAGGAGATCTGGGGCCTTCAAGCTGCATGCAAGGCCCCTCTCTGGCTGCCCCCTTGCTTCTTCTCTGCTGCCAAGCCTCTCACACCCCACGTGCGTCTCATTGAAAGGAGGCAGGCTGCTTGCCATTCTTGGGCAGGCAATCACCCCAGGAGCCTCGTTGACCCGAAGGGGAGTGCGCACTGACCCAGAGCCTCCAGAGGAGCTGCCGTCTCTCCAGCCCCAAAGGCCTGTAGCCGAGTCCATGGCAGCCTGTTGCATGGAGGGCTTCTGTGGGAGAGGGTCGTGCTGCCCTGGCAGGGGCTCGTTCTCACACTGCTTTCCGTGGGGAAACGCTGTGTGTGCCAAGGGTCTCCTGTGTGCACAAAATCTCTCCCCAGTGCCTGAGGTGCAGGGAGTCCTCTTTGGACCCAGAGCCATGCTCTAGGCGGGCCTCCCGTGCTGGGAGAGCCTCCACTTCCCCAACTGTCCAACTGCCTCAGGAACACCCTTCGAGGGAGTGTGGCTCTGACAGGCAGAAGGGCCCGAGTGAGGAACGTGGATGGCAGGCCAAAGCCACTGTGCTGAGCAGTCCCCCTGCAAGTCCGAGCTGAAGGCTCTGTGCACCAGGCTCAAGCTGGAATGAGCCTGTGGCCTGGCCTCCAGTCCCAGGCTTGGCCTGGGCACTGCTAGGGCGGGCTCCAGCCCAGGCTCAGCCAGGCCTCCCTAGGGCCCGGGCTGGCCTAGGCCACTGCCAGCCAGCAGGGCCTCGACAGAGCACAGTTCATTCGAGTAGGCCCCCGGGGGTTGCCTGGGTGGCTCCTGCACTGCTGGGAAGCTGCAGGTCCGGAGGCTGTGTGTGCACGTGGCCACTGGGGCCTTAGCACAAGACAGGCCTGACCCCACTTGCAAGCAGGACTCCTGCCACCTCTTCACTGCCTGCCACACCCCCTTGCTGCCTGCCCTGTCTTCACTGCTGGCAGGCCTCTGTGTGCCCAGGCCAGTCTAGGCCAAGGAAACAAGGGGCTTGCTCTCCCCTTGCTAGGAGCTCCTCCTCCAGCACTCTGGCCCAGGGGACACACGCCACTGGACCAGCAGCCTGCAAGGAAGCTGCAGCTGAGCCATGCCCAAAGGCCTGCAGCACCTGGCAGGGAGCCCTCTGCTATGGCCAGCTTTCCCACTGCAAAGCCTTGGAGGAGTTCGTGGATGCTGGGGCCTGCAGCGTTTGCCGTCGGAGAGCACTGGGGGCCCAGAGCCTCCCCTGGGGCTTCCGAGCACTTTCCCACCCGCAAGCCCTTGGCACCCACTCTGCTGCCAGAGGGAAGTCCTAAGCAGGACTCTCGAGCTTGTGCAGCCAGAGGGCCTCCTGCTTGCAAATGTCCTCAGGAACTCCTTTGGAGTGAGGCCTCTCCTCCCATGCTGCTCAGCCAGCAGATGGTGCCATCGCTCCACCCAAAACCTCTCTGCTTTGCCTTCAGCCATGGATCGCCCTGCTGAGCTCTCTCTGCCTCAAGCAGCAACTCCAGTGTGCATCCAGCCTACAGAAAGCAGAGTGCCTTTGCCTGAGCACTGCTGTGCGGGGGCAGCATCCTGAAGGCCTCCTAGGGCCTTCGCTCCCCTAACCCAGTCGTGCCACCCAGCCCATGCGGGGAGCAAAGTTCCCCCTTGGCAGGGCTCAGCATGTGGCCTGGGTGTGGTTTCATGGCTGGGAAAGGGCAGATCCTGAAGCTGGGTGCCCACCTGGGAATGGGGCCCGGGGGGCAGAGCCGGCATGCCCTGGTTGGGAGGCAGGAGATCTGGGGCCTTCAAGCTGCATGCAAGGCCCCTCTCTGGCTGCCCCCTTGCTTCTTCTCTGCTGCCAAGCCTCTCACACCCCACGTGCGTCTCATTGAAAGGAGGCAGGCTGCTTGCCATTCTTGGGCAGGCTATCACCCCAGGAGCCTCGTTGACCCGAAGGGGAGTGCGCACTGACGCAGAGCCTCCAGAGGAGCTGCCGTCTCTCCAGCCACAAAGGCCTGTAGCCGAGTCCATGGCAGCCTGTTGCATGGAGGGCTTCCGTGGGAGAGGGCCGTGCTGCCCTGGCAGGGGCTCGTTCTCACACTGCTTTCCATGGGGAAACGCTGTGTGTGCCAAGGGTCTCCTGTGTGCACAAAATCTCTCGCCAGTGCCTGAGGTGCAGGGAGTCCTCTTTGGACCCAGAGCCATGCTCTAGGCGGGCCTCCCGTGCTGGGAGAGCCTCCACTTCCCCAACTGTCCAACTGCCTCAGGAACACCCTTCGAGGGAGTGTGGCTCTGACAGGCAGAAGGGACCGAGTGAGGAACGTGGATGGCAGGCCAAAGCCACTGTGCTGAGCAGTCCCCCTGCAAGTCCGAGCTGAAGGCTCTGTGCACCAGGCTCAAGCTGGAATGAGCCTGTGGCCTGGCCTCCAGTCCCAGGCTTGGCCTGGGCACTGCTAGGGCGGGCCCCAGCCCAGGCTCAGCCAGGCCTCCCTAGGGCCTGGGCTGGCCTAGGCCACTGCCAGCCAGCAGGGCCTCGACAGAGCACAGTTCATTCGAGTAGGCCCCCGGGGGTTGCCTGGGTGGCTCCTGCACTGCTGGGAAGCTGCAGGTCGGGAGGCTGTGTGTGCACGTGGCCACTGGGGCCTGAGCACAAGATAGGCCTGAGCCCACTTGCAAGCAGGACTCCTGCCACCTCTTCGCTGCCTGCCACACCCCCTTGCTGCCTGCACTGTCTTCGCTGCTGGCAGGCCTCTGTGTGCCCAGGCCAGTCTAGGCCAAGGAAACAAGGGGCTTGCTCTCCCCTTGCTAGGAGCTCCTCCTCCAGCACTCTGGCCCAGGGGACACACGTCCCTGGACCAGCAGCCTTCAAGGAAGCTGCAGCTGAGCCATGCCCAAAGGCCTGCAGCACCTGGCAGGGAGCCCTCTGCTATGGCCAGCTTTCCCACTGCAAAGCCTTGGAGGAGTTCGTGGATGCTGGGGCCTGCAGCGTTTGCCATCGGAGAGCACTGGGGGCCCAGAGCCTCCCCTGGGGCTTCCGAGCACTTTCCCACCCCCAGGACCTTGGCACCCACTCTGCTGCCAGAGGGAAGTCCTAAGCAGGACTCTCAAGCTTGTGCAGCCAGAGGGCCTCCTGCTTGCAAATGTCCTCAGGAACTCCTTTGGATTGAGGCCTCTCCTCCCATGCTGCTCAGCCAGCAGATGGTGCCATCGCTCCACCCAAAACCTCTCTGCTTTGCCTTCAGCCATGGATCGCCCTGCTGAGCTCTCTCTGCCTCAAGCAGCAACTCCAGTGTGCATGCAGCCTACAGAAAGCAGAGTGCCTTCGCCTGAGCACTGCTGTGCTGGGGCAGCACCCTGAAGGCCTCCTAGGGCCTTCGCTCCCCTAACCCAGTCATGCCACCCAGCCCATGCGGGGAGCAAAGTTCCCCCTTGGCAGGGCTCAGCATGTGGCCTGGGTGTGGTTTCATGGCTGGGAAAGGGCAGATCCTGAAGCTGGGTGCCCACCTGGGAATGGGGCCCGGGGGGCAGAGCCGGCATGCCCTGGTTGGGAGGCAGGAGATCTGGGGCCTTCAAGCTGCATGCAAGGCCCCTCTCTGGCTGCCCCCTTGCTTCTTCTCTGCTGCCAAGCCTCTCACACCCCACGTGCGTCTCATTGAAAGGAGGCAGGCTGCTTGCCATTCTTGGGCAGGCAATCACCCCAGGAGCCTCGTTGACCCGAAGGGGAGTGCGCACTGACCCAGAGCCTCCAGAGGAGCTGCCGTCTCTCCAGCCCCAAAGGCCTGTAGCCGAGTCCATGGCAGTCTGTTGCATGGAGGGCTTCTGTGGGAGAGGGCCGTGCTGCCCTGGCAGGGGCTCGTTCTCACACTGCTTTCCATGGGGAAACGCTGTGTGTGCCAAGGGTCTCCTGTGTGCACAAAATCTCTCCCCAGTGCCTGAGGTGCAGGGAGTCCTCTTTGGACCCAGAGCCATGCTCTAGGCGGGCCTCCCGTGCTGGGAGAGCCTCCACTTCCCCAACTGTCCAACTGCCTCAGGAACACCCTTCGAGGGAGTGTGGCTCTGACAGGCAGAAGGGCCCGAGTGAGGAACGTGGATGGCAGGCCAAAGCCACTGTGCTGAGCAGTCCCCCTGCAAGTCCGAGCTGAAGGCTCTGTGCACCAGGCTCAAGCTGGAATGAGCCTGTGGCCTGGCCTCCAGTCCCAGGCTTGGCCTGGGCACTGCTAGGGCGGGCCCCAGCCCAGGCTCAGCCAGGCCTCCCTAGGGCCCGGGCTGGCCTAGGCCACTGCCAGCCAGCAGGGCCTCGACAGAGCACAGTTCATTCGAGTAGGCCCCCGGGGGTTGCCTGGGTGGCTCCTGCACTGCTGGGAAGCTGCAGGCCGGGAGGCTGTGTGTGCACGTGGCCACTGGGGCCTGAGCACAAGACAGGCCTGACCCCACTTGCAAGCAGGACTCCTGCCACCTCTTCGCTGCCTGCCACACCCCCTTGCTGCCTGCCCTGTCTTCACTGCTGGCAGGCCTCTGTGTGCCCAGGCCAGTCTAGGCCAAGGAAACAAGGGGCTTGCTCTCCCCTTGCTAGGAGCTCCTCCTCCAGCACTCTGGCCCAGGGGACACACGCCCCTGGACCAGCAGCCTGCAAGGAAGCTGCAGCTGAGCCATGCCCAAAGGCCTGCAGCACCTGGCAGGGAGCCCTCTGCTATGGCCAGCTTTCCCACTGCAAAGCCTTGGAGGAGTTCGTGGATGCTGGGGCCTGCAGCGTTTGCCATCGGAGAGCACTGGGGGCCCAGAGCCTCCCCTGGGGCTTCCGAGCACTTTCCCACCCCCAGGCCCTTGGCACCCACTCTGCTGCCAGAGGGAAGTCCTAAGCAGGACTCTCGAGCTTGTGCAGCCAGAGGGCCTCCTGCTTGCAAATGTCCTCAGGAACTCCTTTGGAGTGAGGCCTCTCCTCCCATGCTGCTCAGCCAGCAGATGGTGCCATCGCTCCACCCAAAACCTCTCTGCTTTGCCTTCAGCCATGGATCGCCCTGCTGAGCTCTCTCTGCCTCAAGCAGCAACTCCAGTGTGCATCCAGCCTACAGAAAGCAGAGTGCCTTCGCCTGAGCACTGCTGTGCTGGGGCAGCACCCTGAAGGCCTCCTAGGGCCTTCGCTCCCCTAACCCAGTCATGCCACCCAGCCCATGCGGGGAGCAAAGTTCCCCCTTGGCAGGGCTCAGCGTGTGGCCTGGGTGTGGTTTCATGGCTGGGAAAGGGCAGATCCTGAAGCTGGGTGCCCACCTGGGAATGTGGCCCCGGGGGCAGAGCCGGCATGCCCTGGTTGGGAGGCAGGAGATCTGGGGCCTTCAAGCTGCATGCAAGGCCCCTCTCTGGCTGCCCCTCTTGCTTCTTCTCTGCTGCCAAGCCTCTCACACCCCACGTGCGTCTCATTGAAAGGAGGCAGGCTGCTTGCCATTCTTGGGCAGGCAATCACCCCAGGAGCCTCGTTGACCCGAAGGGGAGTGCGCACTGACCCAGAGCCTCCAGAGGAGCTGCCGTCTCTCCAGCCCCAAAGGCCTGTAGCCGAGTCCATGGCAGCCTGTTGCATGGAGGGCTTCTGTGGGAGAGGGCCGTGCTGCCCTGGCAGGGGCTCGTTCTCACACTGCTTTCCGTGGGGAAACGCTGTGTGTGCCAAGGGTCTCCTGTGTGCACAAAATCTCTCCCCAGTGCCTGAGGTGCAGGGAGTCCTCTTTGGACCCAGAGCCATGCTCTAGGCGGGCCTCCCGTGCTGGGAGAGCCTCCACTTCCCCAACTGTCCAACTGCCTCAGGAACACCCTTCGAGGGAGTGTGGCTCTGACAGGCAGAAGGGCCCGAGTGAGGAACGTGGATGGCAGGCCAAAGCCACTGTGCTGAGCAGTCCCCCTGCAAGTCCGAGCTGAAGGCTCTGTGCACCAGGCTCAAGCTGGAATGAGCCTGTGGCCTGGCCTCCAGTCCCAGGCTTGGCCTGGGCACTGCTAGGGCGGGCCCCAGCCCAGGCTCAGCCAGGCCTCCCTAGGGCCCGGGCTGGCCTAGGCCACTGCCAGCCAGCAGGGCCTCAACAGAGCACAGTTCATTCGAGTAGGCCCCCGGGGGTTGCCTGGGTGGCTCCTGCACTGCTGGGAAGCTGCAGGTCCGGAGGCTGTGTGTGCACGTGGCCACTGGGGCCTGAGCACAAGACAGGCCTGACCCCACTTGCAAGCAGGACTCCTGCCACCTCTTCGCTGCCTGCCACACCCCCTTGCTGCCTGCCCTGTCTTCACTGCTGGCAGGCCTCTGTGTGCCCAGGTCAGTCTAGGCCAAGGAAACAAGGGGCTGCTCTCCCCTTGCTAGGAGCTCCTCCTCCAGCACTCTGGCCCAGGGGACAAACGCCCCTGGACCAGCAGCCTGCAAGGAAGCTGCAGCTGAGCCATGCCCAAAGGCCTGCAGCACCTGGCAGGGAGCTCTCTGCTATGGCCAGCTTTCCCACTGCAAAGCCTTGGAGGAGTTCGTGGATGCTGGGGCCTGCAGCGTTTGCCGTCGGAGAGCACTGGGGGCCCAGAGCCTCCCCTGGGGCTTCCGAGCACTTTCCCACCCCCAGGCCCTTGGCACCCACTCTGCTGCCAGAGGGAAGTCCTAAGCAGGACTCTCGAGCTTGTGCAGCCAGAGGGCCTCCTGCTTGCAAATGTCCTCAGGAACTCCTTTGGAGTGAGGCCTCTCCTCCCATGCTGCTCAGCCAGCAGATGGTGCCATCGCTCCACCCAAAACCTCTCTGCTTTGCCTTCAGCCATGGATCGCCCTGCTGAGCTCTCCCTGCCTCAAGCAGCAACTCCAGTGTGCATCCAGCCTACAGAAAGCAGAGTGCCTTTGCCTGAGCACTGCTGTGCGGGGGCAGCATCCTGAAGGCCTCCTAGGGCCTTCGCTCCCCTAACCCAGTCGTGCCACCCAGCCCATGCGGGGAGCAAAGTTCCCCCTTGGCACGGCTCAGCGTGTGGCCTGGGTGTGGTTTCATGGCTGGGAAAGGGCAGATCCTGAAGCTGGGTGCCCACCTGGGAATGGGGCCCCGGGGGACAGAGCCGGCATGCCCTGGTTGGGAGGCAGGAGATCTGGGGCCTTCAAGCTGCATGCAAGGCCCCTCTCTGGCTGCCCCCTTGCTTCTTCTCTGCTGCCAAGCCTCTCACACCCCACGTGCGTCTCATTGAAAGGAGGCAGGCTGCTTGCCATTCTTGGGCAGGCAATCACCCCAGGAGCCTCGTTGACCCGAAGGGGAGTGCGCACTGACCCAGAGCCTCCAGAGGAGCTGCCGTCTCTCCAGCCACAAAGGCCTGTAGCCGAGTCCATGGCAGCCTGTTGCATGGAGGGCTTCTGTGGGAGAGGGCCGTGCTGCCCTGGCAGGGCTCGTTCTCACACTGCTTTCCATGGGGAAACGCTGTGTGTGCCAAGGGTCTCCTGTGTGCACAAAATCTCTCGCCAGTGCCTGAGGTGCAGGGAGTCCTCTTTGGACCCAGAGCCATGCTCTAGGCGGGCCTCCCGTGCTGGGAGAGCCTCCACTTCCCCAACTGTCCAACTGCCTCAGGAACACCCTTCGAGGGAGTGTGGCTCTGACAGGCAGAAGGGCCCGAGTGAGGAACGTGGATGGCAGGCCAAAGCCACTGTGCTGAGCAGTCCCCCTGCAAGTCCGAGCTGAAGGCTCTGTGCACCAGGCTCAAGCTGGAATGAGCCTGTGGCCTGGCCTCCAGTCCCAGGCTTGGCCTGGGCACTGCTAGGGCGGGCCCCAGCCCAGGCTCAGCCAGGCCTCCCTAGGGCCTGGGCTGGCCTAGGCCACTGCCAGCCAGCAGGGCGTCGACAGAGCACAGTTCATTCGAGTAGGCCCCCGGGGGTTGCCTGGGTGGCTCCTGCACTGCTGGGAAGCTGCAGGTCGGGAGGCTGTGTGTGCACGTGGCCACTGGGGCCTGAGCACAAGACAGGCCTGACCCCACTTGCAAGCAGGACTCCTGCCACCTCTTCGCTGCCTGCCACACCCCCTTGCTGCCTGCACTGTCTTCACTGATGGCAGGCCTCTGTGTGCCCAGGCCAGTCTAGGCCAAGGAAACAAGGGGCTTGCTCTCCCCTTGCTAGGAGCTCCTCCTCCAGCACTCTGGCCCAGGGGACACACGTCCCTGGACCAGCAGCCTTCAAGGAAGCTGCAGCTGAGCCATGCCCAAAGGCCTGCAGCACCTGGCAGGGAGCCCTCTGCTATGGCCAGCTTTCCCACTGCAAAGCCTTGGAGGAGTTCGTGGATGCTGGGGCCTGCAGCGTTTGCCGTCGCAGAGCACTGGGGGCCCAGAGCCTCCCCTGGGGCTTCCGAGCACTTTCCCACCCCCAGGCCCTTGGCACCCACTCTGCTGCCAGAGGGAAGTCCTAAGCAGGACTCTCGAGCTTGTGCAGCCAGAGGGCCTCCTGCTTGCAAATGTCCTCAGGAACTCCTTTGGAGTGAGGCCTCTCCTCCCATGCTGCTCAGCCAGCAGATGGTGCCATCGCTCCACGCAAAACCTCTCTGCTTTGCCTTCAGCCATGGATCGCCCTGCTGAGCTCTCTCTGCCTCAAGCAGCAACTCCAGTGTGCATCCAGCCTACAGAAAGCAGAGTGCCTTTGCCTGAGCACTGCTGTGCTGGGGCAGCACCCTGAAGGCCTCCTAGGGCCTTCGCGCCCCTAACCCAGTTGTGCCACCCAGCCCATGCGGGGAGCAAAGTTCCCCCTTGGCAGGGCTCAGCGTGTGGCCTGGGTGTGGTTTCATGGCTGGGAAAGGGCAGATCCTGAAGCTGGGTGCCCACCTGGGAATGGGGCCCCGGGGGCAGGGCCGGCATGCCCTGGTTGGGAGGCAGGAGATCTGGGGCCTTCAAGCTGCATGCAAGGCCCCTCTCTGGCTGCCCCTCTTGCTTCTTCTCTGCTGCCAAGCCTCTCACACCCCACGTGCGTCTCATTGAAAGGAGGCAGGCTGCTTGCCATTCTTGGGCAGGCAATCACCCCAGGAGCCTCGTTGACCCGAAGGGGAGTGCGCACTGACCCAGAGCCTCCAGAGGAGCTGCCGTCTCTCCAGCCCCAAAGGCCTGTAGCCGAGTCCATGGCAGCCTGTTGCATGGAGGGCTTCTGTGGGAGAAGGCCGTGCTGCCCTGGCAGGGGCTCGTTCTCACACTGCTTTCCGTGGGGAAACGCTGTGTGTGCCAAGGGTCTCCTGTGTGCACAAAATCTCTCGCCAGTGCCTGAGGTGCAGGGAGTCCTCTTTGGACCCAGAGCCATGCTCTAGGCGGGCCTCCCGTGCTGGGAGAGCCTCCACTTCCCCAACTGTCCAACTGCCTCAGGAACACCCTTCGAGGGAGTGTGGCTCTGACAGGCAGAAGGGCCCGAGTGAGGAACGTGGATGGCAGGCCAAAGCCACTGTGCTGAGCAGTCCCCCTGCAGGCCCGAGCTGAAGGCTCTGTGCACCAGGCTCAAGCTGGAATGAGCCTGTGGCCTGGCCTCCAGTCCCAGGCTTGGCCTGGGCACTGCTAGGGCGGCCCCAGCCCAGGCTCAGCCAGGCATCCCTAGGGCCCGGGCTGGCCTAGGCCACTGCCAGCCAGCATGGCGTCGACAGAGCACAGTTCATTCGAGTAGGCCCCCAGGGGTTGCCTGGGTGGCTCCTGCACTGCTGGGAAGCTGCAGGTCCGGAGGCTGTGTGTGCACGTTGCCACTGGGGCCTGAGCACAAGACAGGCCTGACCCCACTTGCAAGCAGGACTCCTGCCACCTCTTCGCTGCCTGCCACACCCCCTTGCTGCCTGCCCTGTCTTCACTGCTGGCAGGCCTCTGTGTGCCCTGGCCAGTCTAGGCCAAGGAAACAAGGGGCTTGCTCTCCCCTTGCTAGGAGCTCCTCCTCCAGCACTCTGGCCCAGGGGACACACGCCCCTGGACCAGCAGCCTGCAAGGAAGCTGCAGCTGAGCCATGCCCAAAGGCCTGCAGCACCTGGCAGGGAGCCCTCTGCTATGGCCAGCTTTCCCACTGCAAAGCCTTGGAGGAGTTCGTGGATGTTGCGGCCTGCAGCGTTTGCCGTCGGAGAGCACTGGGGGCCCAGAGCCTCCCCTGGGGCTTCCGAGCACTTTCCCACCCCCAGGCCCTTGGCTCCCACTCTGCTGCCAGAGGGAAGTCCTAAGCAGGACTCTCGAGCTTGTGCAGCCAGAGGGCCTCCTGCTTGCAAATGTCCTCAGGAACTCCTTTGGAGTGAGGCCTCTCCTCCCATGCTGCTCAGCCAGCAGATGGTGCCATCGCTCCACCCAAAACCTCTCTGCTTTGCCTTCAGCCATGGATCGCCCTGCTGAGCTCTCTCGGCCTCAAGCAGCAACTCCAGTGTGCATCCAGCCTACAGAAAGCAGAGTGCCTTTGCCTGAGCACTGCTGTGCTGGGGCAGCACCCTGAATGCCTCCTAGGGCCTTCACTCTCCTAACCCAGTCGTGCCACCCAGCCCATGCGGGGAGCAAAGTTCCCCCTTGGCAGGGCTCAGCGTGTGGCCTGGGTGTGGTTTCATGGCTGGGAAAGGGCAGATCCTGAAGCTGGGTGCCCACCTGGGAATGGGGCCCGGGGGGCAGAGCCGGCATGCCCTGGTTGGGAGGCAGGAGATCTGGGGCCTTCAAGCTGCAAGCAAGGCCCCTCTCTGGCTGCCCCTCTTGCTTCTTCTCTGCTGCCAAGCCTCTCACACCCCACGTGCGTCTCATTGAAAGGAGGCAGGCTGCTTGCCATTCTTGGGCAGGCCATCACCCCAGGAGCCTCGTTGACCCGAAGGGGAGTGCACACTGATCCAGAGCCTCCAGAGGAGCTGCTGTCTCTCCAGCCACAAAGGCCTGTAGCCGAGTCCATGGCAGCCTGTTGCATGGAGGGCTTCTGTGGGAGAGGGCCGTGCTGCCCTGGCAGGGGCTCGTTCTCACACTGCTTTCCCTGGGGAAATGCTGTGTGTGCCAAGGGTCTCCTGTGTGCACAAAATCTCTCGCCAGTGCCTGAGGTGCAGGGAGTCCTCTTTGGACCCAGAGCCATGCTCTAGGCGGGCCTCCCGTGCTGGGAGAGCCTCCACTTCCCCAACTGTCCAACTGCCTCAGGAACACCCTTCGAGGGAGTGTGGCTCTGACAGGCAGAAGGGCCCGAGTGAGGAACGTGGATGGCAGGCCAAAGCCACTGTGCTGAGCAGTCCCCCTGCAAGTCCGAGCTGAAGGCTCTGTGCACCAGGCTCAAGCTGGAATGAGCCTGTGGCCTGGCCTCCAGTCCCAGGCTTGGCCTGGGCACTGCTAGGGCGGGCCCCAGCCCAGGCTCAGCCAGGCCTCCCTAGGGCCCGGGCTGGCCTAGGCCACTGCCAGCCAGCAGGGCCTCGACAGAGCACAGTTCATTCGAGTAGGCCCCCGGGGGTTGCCTGGGTGGCTCCTGCACTGCTGGGAAGCTGCAGGTCGGGAGGCTGTGTGTGCACGTGGCCACTGGGGCCTGAGCACAAGACAGGCCTGACCCCACTTGCAAGCAGGACTCCTGCCACCTCTTCGCTGCCTGCCACACCCCCTTGCTGCCTGCCCTGTCTTCACTGCTGGCAGGCCTCTGTGTGCCCAGGCCAGTCTAGGCCAAGGAAACAAGGGGCTTGCTCTCCCCTTGCTAGGAGCTCCTCCTCCAGCACTCTGGCCCAGGGGACACACGCCCCTGGACCAGCAGCCTGCAAGGAAGCTGCAGCTGAGCCATGCCCAAAGGCCTGCAGCACCTGGCAGGGAGCTCTCTGCTATGGCCAGCTTTCCCACTGCAAAGCCTTGGAGGAGTTCGTGGATGCTGGGGCCTGCAGCGTTTGCCGTCGGAGAGCACTGGGGGCCCAGAGCCTCCCCTGGGGCTTCCGAGCACTTTCCCACCCCCAGGCCCTTGGCACCCACTCTGCTGCCAGAGGGAAGTCCTAAGCAGGACTCTCAAGCTTGTGCAGCCAGAGGGCCTCCTGCTTGCAAATGTCCTCAGGAACTCCTTTGGAGTGAGGCCTCTCCTCCCATGCTGCTCAGCCAGCAGATGGTGCCATCGCTCCACCCAAAACCTCTCTGCTTTGCCTTCAGCCATGGATCGCCCTGCTGAGCTCTCTCGGCCTCAAGCAGCAACTCCAGTGTGCATCCAGCCTACAGAAAGCAGAGTGCCTTTGCCTGAGCACTGCTGTGCTGGGGCAGCACCCTGAAGGCCTCCTAGGGCCTTCGCTCCCCTAACCCAGTCGTGCCACCCAGCCCATGCGGGGAGCAAAGTTCCCCCTTGGCAGGGCTCAGCGTGTGGCCTGGGTGTGGTTTCATGGCTGGGAAAGGGCAGATCCTGAAGCTGGGTGCCCACCTGGGAATGGGGCCCGGGGGGCAGAGCCGGCATGCCCTGGTTGGGAGGCAGGAGATCTGGGGCCTTCAAGCTGCATGCAAGGCCCCTCTCTGGCTGCCCCTCTTGCTTCTTCTCTGCTGCCAAGCCTCTCACACCCCACGTGCGTCTCATTGAAAGGAGGCAGGCTGCTTGCCATTCTTGGGCAGGCCATCACCCCAGGAGCCTCGTTGACCCGAAGGGGAGTGCGCACTGACCCAGAGCCTCCAGAGGAGCTGCCGTCTCTCCAGCCACAAAGGCCTGTAGCCGAGTCCATGGCAGCCTGTTGCATGGAGGGCTTCTGTGGGAGAGGGCCGTGCTGCCCTGGCAGGGGCTCGTTCTCACACTGCTTTCCATGGGGAAATGCTGTGTGTGCCAAGGGTCTCCTGTGTGCACAAAATCTCTCGCCAGTGCCTGAGGTGCAGGGAGTCCTCTTTGGACCCAGAGCCATGCTCTAGGCGGGCCTCCCGTGCTGGGAGAGCCTCCACTTCCCCAACTGTCCAACTGCCTCAGGAACACCCTTCGAGGGAGTGTGGCTCTGACAGGCAGAAGGGCCCGAGTGAGGAACGTGGATGGCAGGCCAAAGCCACTGTGCTGAGCAGTCCCCCTGCAAGTCCGAGCTGAAGGCTCTGTGCACCAGGCTCAAGCTGGAATGAGCCTGTGGCCTGGCCTCCAGTCCCAGGCTTGGCCTGGGCACTGCTAGGGCGGGCCCCAGCCCAGGCTCAGCCAGGCCTCCCTAGGGCCCGGGCTGGCCTAGGCCACTGCCAGCCAGCAGGGCCTCGACAGAGCACAGTTCATTCGAGTAGGCCCCCGGGGGTTGCCTGGGTGGCTCCTGCACTGCTGGGAAGCTGCAGGTCGGGAGGCTGTGTGTGCACGTGGCCACTGGGGCCTGAGCACAAGACAGGCCTGACCCCACTTGCAAGCAGGACTCCTGCCACCTCTTCGCTGCCTGCCACACCCCCTTGCTGCCTGCACTGTCTTCACTGATGGCAGGCCTCTGTGTGCCCAGGCCAGTCTAGGCCAAGGAAACAAGGGGCTTGCTCTCCCCTTGCTAGGAGCTCCTCCTCCAGCACTCTGGCCCAGGGGACACACGTCCCTGGACCAGCAGCCTTCAAGGAAGCTGCAGCTGAGCCATGCCCAAAGGCCTGCAGCACCTGGCAGGGAGCCCTCTGCTATGGCCAGCTTTCCCACTGCAAAGCCTTGGAGGAGTTCGTGGATGCTGGGGCCTGCAGCGTTTGCCATCGGAGAGCACTGGGGGCCCAGAGCCTCCCCTGGGGCTTCCGAGCACTTTCCCACCCCCAGGCCCTTGGCACCCACTCTGCTGCCAGAGGGAAGTCCTAAGCAGGACTCTCGAGCTTGTGCAGCCAGAGGGCCTCCTGCTTGCAAATGTCCTCAGGAACTCCTTTGGAGTGAGGCCTCTCCTCCCATGCTGCTCAGCCAGCAGATGGTGCCATCGCTCCACCCAAAACCTCTCTGCTTTGCCTTCAGCCATGGATCGCCCTGCTGAGCTCTCTCGGCCTCAAGCAGCAACTCCAGTGTGCATCCAGCCTACAGAAAGCAGAGTGCCTTTGCCTGAGCACTGCTGTGCGGGGGCAGCACCCTGAAGGCCTCCTAGGGCCTTCGCTCCCCTAACCCAGTCGTGCCACCCAGCCCATGCGGGGAGCAAAGTTCCCCCTTGGCAGGGCTCAGCGTGTGGCCTGGGTGTGGTTTCATGGCTGGGAAAGGGCAGATCCTGAAGCTGGGTGCCCACCTGGGAATGGGGCCCGGGGGGCAGAGCCGGCATGCCCTGGTTGGGAGGCAGGAGATCTGGGGCCTTCAAGCTGCATGCAAGGCCCCTCTCTGGCTGCCCCTCTTGCTTCTTCTCTGCTGCCAAGCCTCTCACACCCCACGTGCGTCTCATTGAAAGGAGGCAGGCTGCTTGCCATTCTTGGGCAGGCCATCACCCCAGGAGCCTCGTTGACCCGAAGGGGAGTGCACACTGATCCAGAGCCTCCAGAGGAGCTGCTGTCTCTCCAGCCACAAAGGCCTGTAGCCGAGTCCATGGCAGCCTGTTGCATGGAGGGCTTCTGTGGGAGAGGGCCGTGCTGCCCTGGCAGGGGCTCGTTCTCACACTGCTTTCCCTGGGGAAATGCTGTGTGTGCCAAGGGTCTCCTGTGTGCACAAAATCTCTCGCCAGTGCCTGAGGTGCAGGGAGTCCTCTTTGGACCCAGAGCCATGCTCTAGGCGGGCCTCCCGTGCTGGGAGAGCCTCCACTTCCCCAACTGTCCAACTGCCTCAGGAACACCCTTCGAGGGAGTGTGGCTCTGACAGGCAGAAGGGCCCGAGTGAGGAACGTGGATGGCAGGCCAAAGCCACTGTGCTGAGCAGTCCCCCTGCAAGTCCGAGCTGAAGGCTCTGTGCACCAGGCTCAAGCTGGAATGAGCCTGTGGCCTGGCCTCCAGTCCCAGGCTTGGCCTGGGCACTGCTAGGGCGGGCCCCAGCCCAGGCTCAGCCAGGCCTCCCTAGGGCCCGGGCTGGCCTAGGCCACTGCCAGCCAGCAGGGCCTCGACAGAGCACAGTTCATTCGAGTAGGCCCCCGGGGGTTGCCTGGGTGGCTCCTGCACTGCTGGGAAGCTGCAGGTCCGGAGGCTGTGTGTGCACGTGGCCACTGGGGCCTGAGCACAAGACAGGCCTGACCCCACTTGCAAGCAGGACTCCTGCCACCTCTTCGCTGCCTGCCACACCCCCTTGCTGCCTGCCCTGTCTTCACTGCTGGCAGGCCTCTGTGTGCCCAGGCCAGTCTAGGCCAAGGAAACAAGGGGCTTGCTCTCCCCTTGCTAGGAGCTCCTCCTCCAGCACTCTGGCCCAGGGGACACACGCCCCTGGACCAGCAGCCTGCAAGGAAGCTGCAGCTGAGCCATGCCCAAAGGCCTGCAGCACCTGGCAGGGAGCTCTCTGCTATGGCCAGCTTTCCCACTGCAAAGCCTTGGAGGAGTTCGTGGATGCTGGGGCCTGCAGCGTTTGCCGTCGGAGAGCACTGGGGGCCCAGAGCCTCCCCTGGGGCTTCCGAGCACTTTCCCACCCCCAGGCCCTTGGCACCCACTCTGCTGCCAGAGGGAAGTCCTAAGCAGGACTCTCGAGCTTGTGCAGCCAGAGGGCCTCCTGCTTGCAAATGTCCTCAGGAACTCCTTTGGAGTGAGGCCTCTCCTCCCATGCTGCTCAGCCAGCAGATGGTGCCATCGCTCCACCCAAAACCTCTCTGCTTTGCCTTCAGCCATGGATCGCCCTGCTGAGCTCTCTCGGCCTCAAGCAGCAACTCCAGTGTGCATCCAGCCTACAGAAAGCAGAGTGCCTTTGCCTGAGCACTGCTGTGCTGGGGCAGCACCCTGAAGGCCTCCTAGGGCCTTCGCTCCCCTAACCCAGTCGTGCCACCCAGCCCATGCGGGGAGCAAAGTTCCCCCTTGGCAGGGCTCAGCGTGTGGCCTGGGTGTGGTTTCATGGCTGGGAAAGGGCAGATCCTGAAGCTGGGTGCCCACCTGGGAATGGGGCCCGGGGGGCAGAGCCGGCATGCCCTGGTTGGGAGGCAGGAGATCTGGGGCCTTCAAGCTGCATGCAAGGCCCCTCTCTGGCTGCCCCTCTTGCTTCTTCTCTGCTGCCAAGCCTCTCACACCCCACGTGCGTCTCATTGAAAGGAGGCAGGCTGCTTGCCATTCTTGGGCAGGCCATCACCCCAGGAGCCTCGTTGACCCGAAGGGGAGTGCGCACTGACCCAGAGCCTCCAGAGGAGCTGCCGTCTCTCCAGCCTCAAAGGCCTGTAGCCGAGTCCATGGCAGCCTGTTGCATGGAGGGCTTCTGTGGGAGAGGGCCGTGCTGCCCTGGCAGGGGCTCGTTCTCACACTGCTTTCCATGGGGAAATGCTGTGTGTGCCAAGGGTCTCCTGTGTGCACAAAATCTCTCGCCAGTGCCTGAGGTGCAGGGAGTCCTCTTTGGACCCAGAGCCATGCTCTAGGCGGGCCTCCCGTGCTGGGAGAGCCTCCACTTCCCCAACTGTCCAACTGCCTCAGGAACACCCTTCGAGGGAGTGTGGCTCTGACAGGCAGAAGGGCCCGAGTGAGGAACGTGGATGGCAGGCCAAAGCCACTGTGCTGAGCAGTCCCCCTGCAAGTCCGAGCTGAAGGCTCTGTGCACCAGGCTCAAGCTGGAATGAGCCTGTGGCCTGGCCTCCAGTCCCAGGCTTGGCCTGGGCACTGCTAGGGCGGGCCCCAGCCCAGGCTCAGCCAGGCCTCCCTAGGGCCCGGGCTGGCCTAGGCCACTGCCAGCCAGCAGGGCCTCGACAGAGCACAGTTCATTCGAGTAGGCCCCCGGGGGTTGCCTGGGTGGCTCCTGCACTGCTGGGAAGCTGCAGGTCGGGAGGCTGTGTGTGCACGTGGCCACTGGGGCCTGAGCACAAGACAGGCCTGACCCCACTTGCAAGCAGGACTCCTGCCACCTCTTCGCTGCCTGCCACACCCCCTTGCTGCCTGCCCTGTCTTCACTGCTGGCAGGCCTCTGTGTGCCCAGGCCAGTCTAGGTCAAGGAAACAAGGGGCTGCTCTCCCCTTGCTAGGAGCTCCTCCTCCAGCACTCTGGCCCAGGGGACAAACGCCCCTGGACCAGCAGCCTGCAAGGAAGCTGCAGCTGAGCCATGCCCAAAGGCCTGCAGCACCTGGCAGGGAGCTCTCTGCTATGGCCAGCTTTCCCACTGCAAAGCCTTGGAGGAGTTCGTGGATGCTGGGGCCTGCAGCGTTTGCCGTCGCAGAGCACTGGGGGCCCAGAGCCTCCCCTGGGGCTTCCGAGCACTTTCCCACCCCCAGGCCCTTGGCACCCACTCTGCTGCCAGAGGGAAGTCCTAAGCAGGACTCTCGAGATTGTGCAGCCAGAGGGCCTCCTGCTTGCAAATGTCCTCAGGAACTCCTTTGGAGTGAGGCCTCTCCTCCCATGCTGCTCAGCCAGCAGATGGTGCCATCGCTCCACCCAAAACCTCTCTGCTTTGCCTTCAGCCATGGATCGCCCTGCTGAGCTCTCTCTGCCTCAAGCAGCAACTCCAGTGTGCATCCAGCCTACAGAAAGCAGAGTGCCTTTGCCTGAGCACTGCTGTGCGGGGGCAGCATCCTGAAGGCCTCCTAGGGCCTTCGCTCCCCTAACCCAGTCGTGCCACCCAGCCCATGCGGGGAGCAAAGATCCCCCTTGGCACGGCTCAGCGTGTGCCCTGGGTGTGGTTTCATGGCTGGGAAAGGGCAGATCCTGAAGCTGGGTGCCCACCTGGGAATGGGGCCCGGGGGGCAGAGCCGGCATGCCCTGGTTGGGAGGCAGGAGATCTGGGGCCTTCAAGCTGCATGCAAGGCCCCTCTCTGGCTGCCCCTCTTGCTTCTTCTCTGCTGCCAAGCCTCTCACACCCCACGTGCGTCTCATTGAAAGGAGGCAGGCTGCTTGCCATTCTTGGGCAGGCTATCACCCCAGGAGCCTCGTTGACCCGAAGGGGAGTGCGCACTGACCCAGAGCCTCCAGAGGAGCTGCCGTCTCTCCAGCCACAAAGGCCTGTAGCCGAGTCCATGGCAGCCTGTTGCATGGAGGGCTTCCGTGGGATAGGGCCGTGCTGCCCTGGCAGGGGCTCGTTCTCACACTGCTTTCCATGGGGAAACGCTGTGTGTGCCAAGGGTCTCCTGTGTGCACAAAATCTCTCGCCAGTGCCTGAGGTGCAGGGAGTCCTCTTTGGACCCAGAGCCATGCTCTAGGCGGGCCTCCCGTGCTGGGAGAGCCTCCACTTCCCCAACTGTCCAACTGCCTCAGGAACACCCTTCGAGGGAGTGTGGCTCTGACAGGCAGAAGGGCCCGAGTGAGGAACGTGGATGGCAGGCCAAAGCCACTGTGCTGAGCAGTCCCCCTGCAAGTCCGAGCTGAAGGCTCTGTGCACCAGGCTCAAGCTGGAATGAGCCTGTGGCCTGGCCTCCAGTCCCAGGCTTGGCCTGGGCACTGCTAGGGCGGGCCCCAGCCCAGGCTCAGCCAGGCCTCCCTAGGGCCTGGGCTGGCCTAGGCCACTGCCAGCCAGCAGGGCCTCGACAGAGCACAGTTCATTCGAGTAGGCCCCCGGGGGTTGCCTGGGTGGCTCCTGCACTGCTGGGAAGCTGCAGGTCCGGAGGCTGTGTGTGCACGTGGCCCCTGGGGCCTGAGCACAAGACAGGCCTGACCCCACTTGCAAGCAGGACTCCAGCCACCTCTTCGCTGCCTGCCACACCCCCTTGCTGCCTGCCCTGTCTTCACTGCTGGCAGGCCTCTGTGTGCCCAGGCCAGTCTAGGCCAAGGAAACAAGGGGCTTGCTCTCCCCTTGCTAGGAGCTCCTCCTCCAGCACTCTGGCCCAGGGGACACACGCCCTTGGACCAGCAGCCTGCAAGGAAGCTGCAGCTGAGCCATGCCCAAAGGCCTGCAGCACCTGGCAGGGAGCCCTCTGCTATGGCCAGCTTTCCCACTGCAAAGCCTTGGAGGAGTTCGTGGATGCTGGGGCCTGCAGCGTTTGCCGTCAGACAGCACTGGGGGCCCAGAGCCTCCCCTGGGGCTTCCGAGCACTTTCCCACCCCCAGGCCCTTGGCACCCACTCTGCTGCCAGAGGGAAGTCCTAAGCAGGACTCTCAAGCTTGTGCAGCCAGAGGGCCTCCTGCTTGCAAATGTCCTCAGGACCTCCTTTGGAGTGAGGCCTCTCCTCCCATGCTGCTCAGCCAGCAGATGGTGCATCGCTCCACCCAAAACCTCTCTGCTTTGCCTTCAGCCATGGATCGCCCTGCGGAGCTGTCTCTGCCTCAAGCAGCAACCCCAGTGTGCATCCAGGCTACAGAAAGCAGAGTGCCTTTGCCTGAGCACTGCTGTGCTGGGGCAGCACCCTGAAGGCCTCCTAGGGCCTTCGCTCCCCTAACCCAGTCGTGCCACCCAGCCCATGCGGGGAGCAAAGTTCCCCCTTGGCAGGGCTCAGCGTGTGGCCTGGGTGTGGTTTCATGGCTGGGAAAGGGCAGATCCTGAAGCTGGGTGCCCACCTGGGAATGGGGCCCGGGGGGCAGAGCCGGCATGCCCTGGTTGGGAGGCAGGAGATCTGGGGCCTTCAAGCTGCATGCAAGGCCCCTCTCTGGCTGCCCCTCTTGCTTCTTCTCTGCTGCCAAGCCTCTCACACCCCACGTGCGTCTCATTGAAAGGAGGCAGGCTGCTTGCCATTCTTGGGCAGGCAATCACCCCAGGAGCCTCGTTTACCTGAAGGGGAGTGCGCACTGACCCAGAGCCTCCAGAGGAGCTGCCGTCTCTCCAGCCACAAAGGCCTGTAGCCGAGTCCATGGCAGCCTGTTGCATGGAGGGCTTGTGTGGGAGAGGGCCGTGCTGCCCTGGCAGGGGCTCGTTCTCACACTGCTTTCCATGGGGAAACGCTGTGTGTGCCAAGGGTCTCCTGTGTGCACAAAATCTCTCCCCAGTGCCTGAGGTGCAGGGAGTCCTCTTTGGACCCAGAGCCATGCTCTAGGCGGGCCTCCCGTGCTGGGAGAGCCTCCACTTCCCCAACTGTCCAACTGCCTCAGGAACACCCTTCGAGGGAGTGTGGCTCTGACAGGCAGAAGGGCCCAAGTGAGGAACGTGGATGGCAGGCCAAAGCCACTGTGCTGAGCAGTCCCCCTGCAGGCCCGAGCTGAAGGCTCTGTGCACCAGGCTCAAGCTGGAATGAGCCTGTGGCCTGGCCTCCAGTCCCAGGCTTGGCCTGGGCACTGCTAGGGCGGCCCCCAGACCAGGCTCAGCCAGGCAACCCTAGGGCCTGGGCTGGCCTAGGCCACTGCCAGCCAGCAGGGCCTCGACAGAGCACAGTTCATTCGAGTAGGCCCCCGGGGGTTGCCTGGGTGGCTCCTGCACTGCTGGGAAGCTGCAGGTCCGGAGGCTGTGTGTGCACGTGGCCACTGGGGCCTGAGCACAAGACAGGCCTGACCCCACTTGCAAGCAGGACTCCTGCCACCTCTTCGCTGCCTGCCACACCCCCTTGCTGCCTGCCCTGTCTTCACTGCTGGCAGGCCTCTGTGTGCCCAGGCCAGTCTAGGCCAAGGAAACAAGGGGCTTGCTCTCCCCTTGCTAGGAGCTCCTCCTCCAGCACTCTGGCCCAGGGGACACACGCCCCTGGACCAGCAGCCTGCAAGGAAGCTGCAGCTGAGCCATGCCCAAAGGCCTGCAGCACCTGGCAGGGAGCTCTCTGCTATGGCCAGCTTTCCCACTGCAAAGCCTTGGAGGAGTTCGTGGATGCTGGGGCCTGCAGCGTTTGCCGTCGGAGAGCACTGGGGGCCCAGAGCCTCCCCTGGGGCTTCCGAGCACTTTCCCACCCCCAGGCCCTTGGCACCCACTCTGCTGCCAGAGGGAAGTCCTAAGCAGGACTCTCGAGCTTGTGCAGCCAGAGGGCCTCCTGCTTGCAAATGTCCTCAGGAACTCCTTTGGAGTGAGGCCTCTCCTCCCATGCTGCTCAGCCAGCAGATGGTGCCATCGCTCCACCCAAAACCTCTCTGCTTTGCCTTCAGCCATGGATCGCCCTGCTGAGCTCTCTCTGCCTCAAGCAGCAACTCCAGTGTGCATCCAGCCTACAGAAAGCAGAGTGCCTTTGCCTGAGCACTGCTGTGTGGGGGCAGCATCCTGAAGGCCTCCTAGGGCCTTCGCTCCCCTAACCCAGTCGTGCCACCCAGCCCATGCGGGGAGCAAAGTTCCCCCTTGGCAGGGCTCAGCGTGTGGCCTGGGTGTGGTTTCATGGCTGGGAAAGGGCAGATCCTGAAGCTGGGTGCCCACCTGGGAATGGGGCCCGGGGGGCAGAGCCGGCATGCCCTGGTTGGGAGGCAGGAGATCTGGGGCCTTCAAGCTGCATGCAAGGCCCCTCTCTGGCTGCCCCCTTGCTTCTTCTCTGCTGCCAAGCCTCTCACACCCCACGTGCGTCTCATTGAAAGGAGGCAGGCTGCTTGCCATTCTTGGGCAGGCAATCAGCCCAGGAGCCTCGTTGACCCGAAGGGGAGTGCGCACTGACCCAGAGCCTCCAGAGGAGCTGCCGTCTCTCCAGCCCCAAAGGCCTGTAGCCGAGTCCATGGCAGCCTGTTGCATGGAGGGCTTCTGTGGGAGAGGGCCGTGCTGCCCTGGCAGGGGCTCGTTCTCACACTGCTTTCCCTGGGGAAACGCTGTGTGTGCCAAGGGTCTCCTGTGTGCACAAAATCTCTCGCCAGTGCCTGAGGTGCAGGGAGTCCTCTTTGGACCCAGAGCCATGCTCTAGGCGGGCCTCCCGTGCTGGGAGAGCCTCCACTTCCCCAACTGTCCAACTGCCTCAGGAACACCCTTCGAGGGAGTGTGGCTCTGACAGGCAGAAGGGCCCGATGGAGGAACGTGGATGGCAGGCCAAAGCCACTGTGCTGAGCAGTCCCCCTGCAAGTCCGAGCTGAAGGCTCTGTGCACCAGGCTCAAGCTGGAATGAGCCTGTGGCCTGGCCTCCAGTCCCAGGCTTGGCCTGGGCACTGCTAGGGCGGGGCCCAGCCCAGGCTCAGCCAGGCCTCCCTAGGGCCTGGGCTGGCCTAGGCCACTGCCAGCCAGCAGGGCGTCGACAGAGCACAGTTCATTCGAGTAGGCCCCCGGGGGTTGCCTGGGTGGCTCCTGCACTGCTGGGAAGCTGCAGGTCCGGAGGCTGTGTGTGCACGTGGCCCCTGGGGCCTGAGCACAAGACAGGCCTGACCAGAATTGCAAGCAGGACTCCTGCCACCTCTTCGCTGCCTGCCACACCCCCTTGCTGCCTGCCCTGTCTTCACTGCTGGCAGGCCTCTGTGTGCCCAGGCCAGTCTAGGCCAAGGAAACAAGGGGCTTGCTCTCCCCTTGCTAGGAGCTCCTCCTCCAGCACTCTGGCCCAGGGGACACACGCTCCTGGACCAGCAGCCTGCAAGGAAGCTGCAGCTGAGCCTTGCCCAAAGGCCTGCAGCACCTGGCAGGGAGCCCTCTGCTATGGCCAGCTTTCCCACTGCAAAGCCTTGGAGGAGTTCGTGGATGCTGGGGCCTGCAGCGTTTGCCGTCGCAGAGCACTGGGGGCCCAGAGCCTCCCCTGGGGCTTCCGAGCACTTTCCCACCCCCAGGCCCTTGGCACCCACTCTGCTGCCAGAGGGAAGTCCTAAGCAGGACTCTCAAGCTTGTGCAGCCAGAGGGCCTCCTGCTTGCAAATGTCCTCAGGAACTCCTTTGGAGTGAGGCCTCTCCTCCCATGCTGCTCAGCCAGCAGATGGTGCCATCGCTCCACCCAAAACCTCTCTGCTTTGCCTTCAGACATGGATCGCCCTGCTGAGCTCTCTCGGCCTCAAGCAGCAACTCCAGTGTGCATCCAGCCTACAGAAAGCAGAGTGCCTTTGCCTGAGCACTGCTGTGCTGGGGCAGCACCCTGAAGGCCTCCTAGGGCCTTCACTCTCCTAACCCAGTCGTGCCACCCAGCCCATGCGGGGAGCAAAGTTCCCCCTTGGCAGGGCTCAGCGTGTGGCCTGGGTGTGGTTTCATGGCTGGGAAAGGGCAGATCCTGAAGCTGGGTGCCCACCTGGGAATGGGGCCCGGGGGGCAGAGCCGGCATGCCCTGGTTGGGAGGCAGGAGATCTGGGGCCTTCAAGCTGCATGCAAGGCCCCTCTCTGGCTGCCCCTCTTGCTTCTTCTCTGCTGCCAAGCCTCTCACACCCCACGTGCGTCTCATTGAAAGGAGGCAGGCTGCTTGCCATTCTTGGGCAGGCCATCACCCCAGGAGCCTCGTTGACCCGAAGGGGAGTGCACACTGACCCAGAGCCTCCAGAGGAGCTGCTGTCTCTCCAGCAACAAAGGCCTGTAGCCGAGTCCATGGCAGCCTGTTGCATGGAGGGCTTCTGTGGGAGAGGGCCGTGCTGCCCTGGCAGGGGCTCGTTCTCACACTGCTTTCCCTGGGGAAATGCTGTGTGTGCCAAGGGTCTCCTGTGTGCACAAAATCTCTCGCCAGTGCCTGAGGTGCAGGGAGTCCTCTTTGGACCCAGAGCCATGCTCTAGGCGGGCCTCCCGTGCTGGGAGAGCCTCCACTTCCCCAACTGTCCAACTGCCTCAGGAACACCCTTCGAGGGAGTGTGGCTCTGACAGGCAGAAGGGCCCGAGTGAGGAACGTGGATGGCAGGCCAAAGCCACTGTGCTGAGCAGTCCCCCTGCAAGTCCGAGCTGAAGGCTCTGTGCACCAGGCTCAAGCTGGAATGAGCCTGTGGCCTGGCCTCCAGTCCCAGGCTTGGCCTGGGCACTGCTAGGGCGGGCCCCAGCCCAGGCTCAGCCAGGCCTCCCTAGGGCCTGGGCTGGCCTAGGCCACTGCCAGCCAGCAGGGCGTCGACAGAGCACAGTTCATTCGAGTAGGCCCCCGGGGGTTGCCTGGGTGGCTCCTGCACTGCTGGGAAGCTGCAGGTCCGGAGGCTGTGTGTGCACGTGGCCCCTGGGGCCTGAGCACAAGACAGGCCTGACCCCACTTGCAAGCAGGACTCCAGCCACCTCTTCGCTGCCTGCCACACCCCCTTGCTGCCTGCCCTGTCTTCACTGCTGGCAGGCCTCTGTGTGCCCAGGCCAGTCTAGGCCAAGGAAACAAGGGGCTTGCTCTCCCCTTGCTAGGAGCTCCTCCTCCAGCACTCTGGCCCAGGGGACACACGCCCCTGGACCAGCAGCCTGCAAGGAAGCTGCAGCTGAGCCATGCCCAAAGGCCTGCAGCACCTGGCAGGGAGCCCTCTGCTATGGCCAGCTTTCCCACTGCAAAGCCTTGGAGGAGTTCGTGGATGCTGGGGCCTGCAGCGTTTGCCGTCAGACAGCACTGGGGGCCCAGAGCCTCCCCTGGGGCTTCCGAGCACTTTCCCACCCCCAGGCCCTTGGCACCCACTCTGCTGCCAGAGGGAAGTCCTAAGCAGGACTCTCAAGCTTGTGCAGCCAGAGGGCCTCCTGCTTGCAAATGTCCTCAGGAACTCCTTTGGAGTGAGGCCTCTCCTCCCATGCTGCTCAGCCAGCAGATGGTGCATCGCTCCACCCAAAACCTCTCTGCTTTGCCTTCAGCCATGGATCGCCCTGCGGAGCTGTCTCTGCCTCAAGCAGCAACCCCAGTGTGCATCCAGCCTACAGAAAGCAGAGTGCCTTTGCCTGAGCACTGCTGTGCTGGGGCAGCACCCTGAAGGCCTCCTAGGGCCTTCGCTCCCCTAACCCAGTCGTGCCACCCAGCCCATGCGGGGAGCAAAGTTCCCCCTTGGCAGGGCTCAGCGTGTGGCCTGGGTGTGGTTTCATGGCTGGGAAAGGGCAGATCCTGAAGCTGGGTGCCCACCTGGGAATGGGGCCCGGGGGGCAGAGCCGGCATGCCCTGGTTGGGAGGCAGGAGATCTGGGGCCTTCAAGCTGCATGCAAGGCCCCTCTCTGGCTGCCCCTCTTGCTTCTTCTCTGCTGCCAAGCCTCTCACACCCCACGTGCGTCTCATTGAAAGGAGGCAGGCTGCTTGCCATTCTTGGGCAGGCAATCACCCCAGGAGCCTCGTTTACCTGAAGGGGAGTGCGCACTGACCCAGAGCCTCCAGAGGAGCTGCCGTCTCTCCAGCCACAAAGGCCTGTAGCCGAGTCCATGGCAGCCTGTTGCATGGAGGGCTTCTGTGGGAGAGGGCCGTGCTGCCCTGGCAGGGGCTCGTTCTCACACTGCTTTCCATGGGGAAACGCTGTGTGTGCCAAGGGTCTCCTGTGTGCACAAAATCTCTCCCCAGTGCCTGAGGTGCAGGGAGTCCTCTTTGGACCCAGAGCCATGCTCTAGGCGGGCCTCCAGTGCTGGGAGAGCCTCCACTTCCCCAACTGTCCAACTGCCTCAGGAACACCCTTCGAGGGAGTGTGGCTCTGACAGGCAGAAGGGCCCAAGTGAGGAACGTGGATGGCAGGCCAAAGCCACTGTGCTGAGCAGTCCCCCTGCAGGCCCGAGCTGAAGGCTCTGTGCACCAGGCTCAAGCTGGAATGAGCCTGTGGCCTGGCCTCCAGTCCCAGGCTTGGCCTGGGCACTGCTAGGGCGGCCCCCAGCCCAGGCTCAGCCAGGCAACCCTAGGGCCTGGGCTGGCCTAGGCCACTGCCAGCCAGCAGGGCCTCGACAGAGCACAGTTCATTCGAGTAGGCCCCCGGGGGTTGCCTGGGTGGCTCCTGCACTGCTGGGAAGCTGCAGGTCCGGAGGCTGTGTGTGCACGTGGCCACTGGGGCCTGAGCACAAGACAGGCCTGACCCCACTTGCAAGCAGGACTCCTGCCACCTCTTCGCTGCCTGCCACACCCCCTTGCTGCCTGCCCTGTCTTCACTGCTGGCAGGCCTCTGTGTGCCCAGGCCAGTCTAGGCCAAGGAAACAAGGGGCTTGCTCTCCCCTTGCTAGGAGCTCCTCCTCCAGCACTCTGGCCCAGGGGACACACGCCCCTGGACCAGCAGCCTGCAAGGAAGCTGCAGCTGAGCCATGCCCAAAGGCCTGCAGCACCTGGCAGGGAGCCCTCTGCTATGGCCAGCTTTCCCACTGCAAAGCCTTGGAGGAGTTCGTGGATGCTGGGGCCTGCAGCGTTTGCCGTCGGAGAGCACTGGGGGCCCAGAGCCTCCCCTGGGGCTTCCGAGCACTTTCCCACCCCCAGGCCCTTGGCACCCACTCTGCTGCCAGAGGGAAGTCCTAAGCAGGACTCTCGAGCTTGTGCAGCCAGAGGGCCTCCTGCTTGCAAATGTCCTCAGGAACTCCTTTGGAGTGAGGCCTCTCCTCCCATGCTGCTCAGCCAGCAGATGGTGCCATCGCTCCACCCAAAACCTCTCTGCTTTGCCTTCAGCCATGGATCGCCCTGCTGAGCTCTCTCTGCCTCAAGCAGCAACTCCAGTGTGCATCCAGCCTACAGAAAGCAGAGTGCCTTTGCCTGAGCACTGCTGTGCGGGGGCAGCATCCTGAAGGCCTCCTAGGGCCTTCGCTCCCCTAACCCAGTCGTGCCACCCAGCCCATGCGGGGAGCAAAGTTCCCCGTTGGCAGGGCTCAGCGTGTGGCCTGGGTGTGGTTTCATGGCTGGGAAAGGGCAGATCCTGAAGCTGGGTGCCCACCTGGGAATGGGGCCCGGGGGGCAGAGCCGGCATGCCCTGGTTGGGAGGCAGGAGATCTGGGGCCTTCAAGCTGCATGCAAGGCCCCTCTCTGGCTGCCCCCTTGCTTCTTCTCTGCTGCCAAGCCTCTCACACCCCACGTGCGTCTCATTGAAAGGAGGCAGGCTGCTTGCCATTCTTGGGCAGGCAATCAGCCCAGGAGCCTCGTTGACCCGAAGGGGAGTGCGCACTGACCCAGAGCCTCCAGAGGAGCTGCCGTCTCTCCAGCCACAAAGGCCTGTAGCCGAGTCCATGGCAGCCTGTTGCATGGAGGGCTTCTGTGGGAGAGGGCCGTGCTGCCCTGGCAGGGGCTCGTTCTCACACTGCTTTCCATGGGGAAACGCTGTGTGTGCCAAGGGTCTCCTGTGTGCACAAAATCTCTCGCCAGTGCCTGAGGTGCAGGGAGTCCTCTTTGGACCCAGAGCCATGCTCTAGGCGGGCCTCCCGTGCTGGGAGAGCCTCCACTTCCCCAACTGTCCAACTGCCTCAGGAACACCCTTCGAGGGAGTGTGGCTCTGACAGGCAGAAGGGCCCGAGTGAGGAACGTGGATGGCAGGCCAAAGCCACTGTGCTGAGCAGTCCCCCTGCAAGTCCGAGCTGAAGGCTCTGTGCACCAGGCTCAAGCTGGAATGAGCCTGTGGCCTGGCCCCCAGTCCCAGGCTTGGCCTGGGCACTGCTAGGGCGGGCCCCAGCCCAGGCTCAGCCAGGCATCCCTAGGGCCTGGGCTGGCCTAGGCCACTGCCAGCCAGCAGGGCCTCGACAGAGCACAGTTCATTCGAGTAGGCCCCCGGGGGTTGCCTGGGTGGCTCCTGCACTGCTGGGAAGCTGCAGGTCCGGAGGCTGTGTGTGCACGTGGCCCCTGGGGCCTGAGCACAAGACAGGTCTGACCCCACTTGCAAGCAGGACTCCTGCCACCTCTTCGCTGCCTGCCACACCCCCTTGCTGCCTGCCCTGTCTTCACTGCTGGCAGGCCTCTGTGTGCCCTGGCCAGTCTAGGCCAAGGAAACAAGGGGCTTGCTCTCCCCTTGCTAGGAGCTCCTCCTCCAGCACTCTGGCCCAGGGGACACACGCCCCTGGACCAGCAGCCTGCAAGGAAGCTGCAGCTGAGCCATGCCCAAAGGCCTGCAGCACCTGGCAGGGAGCCCTCTGCTATGGCCAGCTTTCCCACTGCAAAGCTTTGGAGGAGTTCGTGGATGTTGCGGCCTGCAGCGTTTGCCGTCGGAGAGCACTGGGGGCCCAGAGCCTCCCCTGGGGCTTCCGAGCACTTTCCCACCCCCAGGCCCTTGGCACCCACTCTGCTGCCAGAGGGAAGTCCTAAGCAGGACTCTCGAGCTTGTGCAGCCAGAGGGCCTCCTGCTTGCAAATGTCCTCAGGAACTCCTTTGGAGTGAGGCCTCTCCTCCCATGCTGCTCAGCCAGCAGATGGTGCCATCGCTCCACCCAAAACCTCTCTGCTTTGCCTTCAGCCATGGATCGCCCTGCTGAGCTCTCTCGGCCTCAAGCAGCAACTCCAGTGTGCATCCAGCCTACAGAAAGCAGAGTGCCTTTGCCTGAGCACTGCTGTGCTGGGGCAGCACCCTGAAGGCCTCCTAGGGCCTTCGCTCCCCTAACCCAGTCGTGTCACCCAGCCCATGCGGGGAGCAAAGTTCCCCCTTGGCAGGGCTCAGCGTGTGGCCTGGGTGTGGTTTCATGGCTGGGAAAGGGCAGATCCTGAAGCTGGGTGCCCACCTGGGAATGGGGCCCGGGGGGCAGAGCCGGCATGCCCTGGTTGGGAGGCAGGAGATCTGGGGCCTTCAAGCTGCATGCAAGGCCCCTCTCTGGCTGCCCCTCTTGCTTCTTCTCTGCTGCCAAGCCTCTCACACCCCACGTGCGTCTCATTGAAAGGAGGCAGGCTGCTTGCCATTCTTGGGCAGGCCATCACCCCAGGAGCCTCGTTGAACCGAAGGGGAGTGCGCACTGACCCAGAGCCTCCAGAGGAGCTGCCGTCTCTCCAGCCACAAAGGCCTGTAGCCGAGTCCATGGCAGCCTGTTGCATGGAGGGCTTCTGTGGGAGAGGGCCATGCTGCCCTGGCAGGGGCTCGTTCTCACACTGCTTTCCCTGGGGAAATGCTGTGTGTGCCAAGGGTCTCCTGTGTGCACAAAATCTCTCGCCAGTGCCTGAGGTGCAGGGAGTCCTCTTTGGACCCAGAGCCATGCTCTAGGCGGGCCTCCCGTGCTGGGAGAGCCTCCACTTCCCCAACTGTCCAACTGCCTCAGGAACACCCTTCGAGGGAGTGTGGCTCTGACAGGCAGAAGGGCCCGAGTGAGGAACGTGGATGGCAGGCCAAAGCCACTGTGCTGAGCAGTCCCCCTGCAAGTCCGAGCTGAAGGCTCTGTGCACCAGGCTCAAGCTGGAATGAGCCTGTGGCCTGGCCTCCAGTCCCAGGCTTGGCCTGGGCACTGCTAGGGCGGGCCCCAGCCCAGGCTCAGCCAGGCCTCCCTAGGGCCCGGGCTGGCCTAGGCCACTGCCAGCCAGCAGGGCCTCGACAGAGCACAGTTCATTCGAGTAGGCCCCCGGGGGTTGCCTGGGTGGCTCCTGCACTGCTGGGAAGCTGCAGGTCCGGAGGCTGTGTGTGCACATTGCCACTGGGGCCTGAACACAAGACAGGCCTGACCCCACTTGCAAGCAGGACTCCTGCCACCTCTTCGCTGCCTGCCACACCCCCTTGCTGCCTGCCCTGTCTTCACTGCTGGCAGGCCTCTGTGTGCCCAGGCCAGTCTAGGCCAAGGAAACAAGGGGCTTGCTCTCCCCTTGCTAGGAGCTCCTCCTCCAGCACTCTGGCCCAGGGGACACACGCCCCTGGACCAGCAGCCTGCAAGGAAGCTGCAGCTGAGCCATGCCCAAAGGCCTGCAGCACCTGGCAGGGAGCCCTCTGCTATGGCCAGCTTTCCCACTGCAAAGCCTTGGAGGAGTTCGTGGATGCTGGGGCCTGCAGCGTTTGCCGTCAGACAGCACTGGGGGCCCAGAGCCTCCCCTGGGGCTTCCGAGCACTTTCCCACCCCCAGGCCCTTGGCACCCACTCTGCTGCCAGAGGGAAGTCCTAAGCAGGACTCTCGAGCTTGTGCAGCCAGAGGGCCTCCTGCTTGCAAATGTCCTCAGGAACTTCTTTGGAGTGAGGCCTCTCCTCCCATGCTGCTCAGCCAGCAGATGGTGCATCGCTCCACCCAAAACCGCTCTGCTTTGCCTTCAGCCATGGATCGCCCTGCGGAGCTGTCTCTGCCTCAAGCAGCAACCCCAGTGTGCATCCAGGCTACAGAAAGCAGAGTGCCTTTGCCTGAGCACTGCTGTGCTGGGGCAGCACCCTGAAGGCCTCCTAGGGCCTTCACTCCCCTAACCCAGTCGTGCCACCCAGCCCATGCGGGGAGCAATGTTCCCCCTTGGCAGGGCTCAGCGTGTGGCCTGGGTGTGGTTTCATGGCTGGGAAAGGGCAGATCCTGAAGCTGGGTGCCCACCTGGGAATGGGGCCCGGGGGGCAGAGCCGGCATGCCCTGGTTGGGAGGCAGGAGATCTGGGGCCTTCAAGCTGCATGCAAGGCCCCTCTCTGGCTGCCCCTCTTGCTTCTTCTCTGCTGCCAAGCCTCTCACACCCCACATGCGTCTCATTGAAAGGAGGCAGGCTGCTTGCCATTCTTGGGCAGGCCATCACCCCAGGAGCCTCGTTGACCCGAAGGGGAGTGCGCACTGACCCAGAGCCTCCAGAGGAGCTGCCGTCTCTCCAGCCACAAAGGCCTGTAGCCGAGTCCATGGCAGCCTGTTGCATGGAGGGCTTCTGTGGGAGAGGGCCGTGCTGCCCTGGCAGGGGCTCGTTCTCACACTGCTTTCCCTGGGGAAATGCTGTGTGTGCCAAGGGTCTCCTGTGTGCACAAAATCTCTCGCCAGTGCCTGAGGTGCAGGGAGTCCTCTTTGGACCCAGAGCCATGCTCTAGGCGGGCCTCCCGTGCTGGGAGAGCCTCCACTTCCCCAACTGTCCAACTGCCTCAGGAACACCCTTCGAGGGAGTGTGGCTCTGACAGGCAGAAGGGCCCGAGTGAGGAACGTGGATGGCAGGCCAAAGCCACTGTGCTGAGCAGTCCCCCTGCAAGTCCGAGCTGAAGGCTCTGTGCACCAGGCTCAAGCTGGAATGAGCCTGTGGCCTGGCCTCCAGTCCCAGGCTTGGCCTGGGCACTGCTAGGGCGGGCCCCAGCCCAGGCTCAGCCAGGCCTCCCTAGGGCCTGGGCTGGCCTAGGCCACTGCCAGCCAGCAGGGCGTCGACAGAGCACAGTTCATTCGAGTAGGCCCCCGGGGGTTGCCTGGGTGGCTCCTGCACTGCTGGGAAGCTGCAGGTCCGGAGGCTGTGTGTGCACGTGGCCCCTGGGGCCTGAGCACAAGACAGGCCTGACCCCACTTGCAAGCAGGACTCCTGCCACCTCTTCGCTGCCTGCCACACCCCCTTGCTGCCTGCCCTGTCTTCACTGCTGGCAGGCCTCTGTGTGCCCAGGCCAGTCTAGGCCATGGAAACAAGGGGCTTGCTCTCCCCTTGCTAGGAGCTCCTCCTCCAGCACTCTGGCCCAGGGGACACACGCCCCTGGACCAGCAGCCTGCAAGGAAGCTGCAGCTGAGCCATGCCCAAAGGCCTGCAGCACCTGGCAGGGAGCCCTCTGCTATGGCCAGCTTTCCCACTGCAAAGCCTTGGAGGAGTTCGTGGATGCTGGGGCCTGCAGCGTTTGCCGTCGGAGAGCACTGGGGGCCCAGAGCCTCCCCTGGGGCTTCCGAGCACTTTCCCACCCCCAGGCCCTTGGCACCCACTCTGCTGCCAGAGGGAAGTCCTAAGCAGGACTCTCAAGCTTGTGCAGCCAGAGGGCCTCCTGCTTGCAAATGTCCTCAGGAACTCCTTTGGAGTGAGGCCTCTCCTCCCATGCTGCTCAGCCAGCAGATGGTGCCATCGCTCCACCCAAAACCTCTCTGCTTTGCCTTCAGCCATGGATCGCCCTGCTGAGCTCTCTCTGCCTCAAGCAGCAACTCCAGTGTGCATCCAGCCTACAGAAAGCAGAGTGCCTTTGCCTGAGCACTGCTGTGCTGGGGCAGCACCCTGAAGGCCTCCTAGGGCCTTCACTCCCCTAACCCAGTCGTGCCACCCAGCCCATGCGGGGAGCAAAGTTCCCCCTTGGCAGGGCTCAGCGTGTGGCCTGGGTGTGGTTTCATGGCTGGGAAAGGGCAGATCCTGAAGCTGGGTGCCCACCTGGGAATGGGGCCCGGGGGGCAGAGCCGGCATGCCCTGGTTGGGAGGCAGGAGATCTGGGGCCTTCAAGCTGCATGCAAGGCCCCTCTCTGGCTGCCCCTCTTGCTTCTTCTCTGCTGCCAAGCCTCTCACACCCCACGTGCGTCTCATTGAAAGGAGGCAGGCTGCTTGCCATTCTTGGGCAGGCCATCACCCCAGGAGCCTCGTTGACCCGAAGGGGAGTGCGCACTGACCCAGAGCCTCCAGAGGAGCTGCCGTCTCTCCAGCCACAAAGGCCTGTAGCCGAGTCCATGGCAGCCTGTTGCATGGAGGGCTTCTGTGGGAGAGGGCCGTGCTGCCCTGGCAGGGGCTCGTTCTCACACTGCTTTCCATGGGGAAACGCTGTGTGTGCCAAGGGTCTCCTGTGTGCACAAAATCTCTCGCCAGTGCCTGAGGTGCAGGGAGTCCTCTTTGGACCCAGAGCCATGCTCTAGGCGGGCCTCCCGTGCTGGGAGAGCCTCCACTTCCCCAACTGTCCAACTGCCTCAGGAACACCCTTCGAGGGAGTGTGGCTCTGACAGGCAGAAGGGCCCGAGTGAGGAACGTGGATGGCAGGCCAAAGCCACTGTGCTGAGCAGTCCCCCTGCAGGCCCGAGCTGAAGGCTCTGTGCACCAGGCTCAAGCTGGAATGAGCCTGTGGCCTGGCCTCCAGTCCCAGGCTTGGCCTGGGCACTGCTAGGGCGGCCCCCAGCCCAGGCTCAGCCAGGCATCCCTAGGGCCTGGGCTGGCCTAGGCCACTGCCAGCCAGCAGGGCCTCGACAGAGCACAGTTCATTCGAGTAGGCCCCCGGGAGTTGCCTGGGTGGCTCCTGCACTGCTGGGAAGCTGCAGGTCCGGAGGCTGTGTGTGCACGTTGCCACTGGGGACTGAGCACAAGACAGGCCTGACCCCACTTGCAAGCAGGACTCCTGCCACCTCTTCGCTGCCTGCCACACCCCCTTGCTGCCTGCCCTGTCTTCACTGCTGGCAGGCCTCTGTGTGCCCAGGCCAGTCTAGGCCAAGGAAACAAGGGGCTTGCTCTCCCCTTGCTAGGAGCTCCTCCTCCAGCACTCTGGCCCAGGGGACACACGCCCCTGGACCAGCAGCCTGCAAGGAAGCTGCAGCTGAGCCATGCCCAAAGGCCTGCAGCACCTGGCAGGGAGCCCTCTGCTATGGCCAGCTTTCCCACTGCAAAGCCTTCTAGGAGTTCGTGGATGTTGCGGCCTGCAGCGTTTGCCGTCGGAGAGCACTGGGGGCCCAGAGCCTCCCCTGGGGCTTCCGAGCACTTTCCCACCCCCAGGCCCTTGGCACCCACTCTGCTGCCAGAGGGAAGTCCTAAGCAGGACTCTCGAGCTTGTGCAGCCAGAGGGCCTCCTGCTTGCAAATGTCCTCAGGAACTCCTTTGGAGTGAGGCCTCTCCTCCCATGCTGCTCAGCCAGCAGATGGTGCCATCGCTCCACCCAAAACCTCTCTGCTTTGCCTTCAGCCATGGATCGCCCTGCTGAGCTCTCTCTGCCTCAAGCAGCAACTCCAGTGTGCATCCAGCCTACAGAAAGCAGAGTGCCTTTCCCTGAGCACTGCTGTGCTGGGGCAGCACCCTGAAGGCCTCCTAGGGCCTTCACTCCCCTAACCCAGTCGTGCCACCCAGCCCATGCGGGGAGCAATGTTCCCCCTTGGCAGGGCTCAGCGTGTGGCCTGGGTGTGGTTTCATGGCTGGGAAAGGGCAGATCCTGAAGCTGGGTGCCCACCTGGGAATGGGGCCCGGGGGGCAGAGCCGGCATGCCCTGGTTGGGAGGCAGGAGATCTGGGGCCTTCAAGCTGCATGCAAGGCCCCTCTCTGGCTGCCCCTCTTGCTTCTTCTCTGCTGCCAAGCCTCTCACACCCCACATGCGTCTCATTGAAAGGAGGCAGGCTGCTTGCCATTCTTGGGCAGGCCATCACCCCAGGAGCCTCGTTGACCCGAAGGGGAGTGCGCACTGACCCAGAGCCTCCAGAGGAGCTGCCGTCTCTCCAGCCACAAAGGCCTGTAGCCGAGTCCATGGCAGCCTGTTGCATGGAGGGCTTCTGTCGGAGAGGGCCGTGCTGCCCTGGCAGGGGCTCGTTCTCACACTGCTTTCCGTGGGGAAATGCTGTGTGTGCCAAGGGTCTCCTGTGTGCACAAAATCTCTCGCCAGTGCCTGAGGTGCAGGGAGTCCTCTTTGGACCCAGAGCCATGCTCTAGGCGGGCCTCCCGTGCTGGGAGAGCCTCCACTTCCCCAACTGTCCAACTGCCTCAGGAACACCCTTCGAGGGAGTGTGGCTCTGACAGGCAGAAGGGCCCGAGTGAGGAACGTGGATGGCAGGCCAAAGCCACTGTGCTGAGCAGTCCCCCTGCAAGTCCGAGCTGAAGGCTCTGTGCACCAGGCTCAAGCTGGAATGAGCCTGTGGCCTGGCCTCCAGTCCCAGGCTTGGCCTGGGCACTGCTAGGGCGGGCCCCAGCCCAGGCTCAGCCAGGCCTCCCTAGGGCCTGGGCTGGCCTAGGCCACTGCCAGCCAGCAGGGCGTCGACAGAGCACAGTTCATTCGAGTAGGCCCCCGGGGGTTGCCTGGGTGGCTCCTGCACTGCTGGGAAGCTGCAGGTCCGGAGGCTGTGTGTGCACGTGGCCCCTGGGGCCTGAGCACAAGACAGGCCTGACCCCACTTGCAAGCAGGACTCCTGCCACCTCTTCGCTGCCTGCCACACCCCCTTGCTGCCTGCCCTGTCTTCACTGCTGGCAGGCCTCTGTGTGCCCAGGCCAGTCTAGGCCATGGAAACAAGGGGCTTGCTCTCCCCTTGCTAGGAGCTCCTCCTCCAGCACTCTGGCCCAGGGGACACACGCCCCTGGACCAGCAGCCTGCAAGGAAGCTGCAGCTGAGCCATGCCCAAAGGCCTGCAGCACCTGGCAGGGAGCCCTCTGCTATGGCCAGCTTTCCCACTGCAAAGCCTTGGAGGAGTTCGTGGATGCTGGGGCCTGCAGCGTTTGCCGTCGGAGAGCACTGGGGGCCCAGAGCCTCCCCTGGGGCTTCCGAGCACTTTCCCACCCCCAGGCCCTTGGCACCCACTCTGCTGCCAGAGGGAAGTCCTAAGCAGGACTCTCAAGCTTGTGCAGCCAGAGGGCCTCCTGCTTGCAAATGTCCTCAGGAACTCCTTTGGAGTGAGGCTTCTCCTCCCATGCTGCTCAGCCAGCAGATGGTGCCATCGCTCCACCCAAAACCTCTCTGCTTTGCCTTCAGCCATGGATCGCCCTGCTGAGCTCTCTCTGCCTCAAGCAGCAACTCCAGTGTGCATCCAGCCTACAGAAAGCAGAGTGCCTTTGCCTGAGCACTGCTGTGCTGGGGCAGCACCCTGAAGGCCTCCTAGGGCCTTCACTCCCCTAACCCAGTCGTGCCACCCAGCCCATGCGGGGAGCAAAGTTCCCCCTTGGCAGGGCTCAGCGTGTGGCCTGGGTGTGGTTTCATGGCTGGGAAAGGGCAGATCCTGAAGCTGGGTGCCCACCTGGGAATGGGGCCCGGGGGGCAGAGCCGGCATGCCCTGGTTGGGAGGCAGGAGATCTGGGGCCTTCAAGCTGCATGCAAGGCCCCTCTCTGGCTGCCCCTCTTGCTTCTTCTCTGCTGCCAAGCCTCTCACACCCCACGTGCGTCTCATTGAAAGGAGGCAGGCTGCTTGCCATTCTTGGGCAGGCCATCACCCCAGGAGCCTCGTTGACCCGAAGGGGAGTGCGCACTGACCCAGAGCCTCCAGAGGAGCTGCCGTCTCTCCAGCCACAAAGGCCTGTAGCCGAGTCCATGGCAGCCTGTTGCATGGAGGGCTTCTGTGGGAGAGGGCCGTGCTGCCCTGGCAGGGGCTTGTTCTCACACTGCTTTCCCTGGGGAAATGCTGTGTGTGCCAAGGGTCTCCTGTGTGCACAAAATCTCTCGCCAGTGCCTGAGGTGCAGGGAGTCCTCTTTTTACCCAGAGCCATGCTCTAGGCGGGCCTCCCGTGCTGGGAGAGCCTCCACTTCCCCAACTGTCCAACTGCCTCAGGAACACCCTTCGAGGGAGTGTGGCTCTGACAGGCAGAAGGGCCCGAGTGAGGAACGTGGATGGCAGGCCAAAGCCACTGTGCTGAGCAGTCCCCCTGCAAGTCCGAGCTGAAGGCTCTGTGCACCAGGCTCAAGCTGGAATGAGCCTGTGGCCTGGCCTCCAGTCCCAGGCTTGGCCTGGGCACTGCTAGGGCGGGCCCCAGCCCAGGCTCAGCCAGGCCTCCCTAGGGCCCGGGCTGGCCTAGGCCACTGCCAGCCAGCAGGGCCTCGACAGAGCACAGTTCATTCGAGTAGGCCCCCGGGGGTTGCCTGGGTGGCTCCTGCACTGCTGGGAAGCTGCAGGTCCGGAGGCTGTGTGTGCACATTGCCACTGGGGCCTGAACACAAGACAGGCCTGACCCCACTTGCAAGCAGGACTCCTGCCACCTCTTCGCTGCCTGCCACACCCCCTTGCTGCCTGCCCTGTCTTCACTGCTGGCAGGCCTCTGTGTGCCCAGGCCAGTCTAGGCCAAGGAAACAAGGGGCTTGCTCTCCCCTTGCTAGGAGCTCCTCCTCCAGCACTCTGGCCCAGGGGACACACGCCCCTGGACCAGCAGCCTGCAAGGAAGCTGCAGCTGAGCCATGCCCAAAGGCCTGCAGCACCTGGCAGGGAGCCCTCTGCTATGGCCAGCTTTCCCACTGCAAAGCCTTGGAGGAGTTCGTGGATGCTGGGGCCTGCAGCGTTTGCCGTCGGAGAGCACTGGGGGCCCAGAGCCTCCCCTGGGGCTTCCGAGCACTTTCCCACCCCCAGGCCCTTGGCACCCACTCTGCTGCCAGAGGGAAGTCCTAAGCAGGACTCTCGAGCTTGTGCAGCCAGAGGGCCTCCTGCTTGCAAATGTCCTCAGGAACTCCTTTGGAGTGAGGCCTCTCCTCCCATGCTGCTCAGCCAGCAGATGGTGCATCGCTCCACCCAAAACCGCTCTGCTTTGCCTTCAGCCATGGATCGCCCTGCGGAGCTGTCTCTGCCTCAAGCAGCAACCCCAGTGTGCATCCAGGCTACAGAAAGCAGAGTGCCTTTGCCTGAGCACTGCTGTGCTGGGGCAGCACCCTGAAGGCCTCCTAGGGCCTTCGCTCCCCTAACCCAGTCGTGCCACCCAGCCCATGCGGGGAGCAAAGTTCCCCCTTGGCAGGGCTCAGCGTGTGGCCTGGGTGTGGTTTCATGGCTGGGAAAGGGCAGATCCTGAAGCTGGGTGCCCACCTGGGAATGGGGCCCGGGGGGCAGAGCCGGCATGCCCTGGTTGGGAGGCAGGAGATCTGGGGCCTTCAAGCTGCATGCAAGGCCCCTCTCTGGCTGCCCCTCTTGCTTCTTCTCTGCTGCCAAGCCTCTCACACCCCACGTGCGTCTCATTGAAAGGAGGCAGGCTGCTTGCCATTCTTGGGCAGGCAATCACCCCAGGAGCCTCGTTTACCTGAAGGGGAGTGCGCACTGACCCAGAGCCTCCAGAGGAGCTGCCGTCTCTCCAGCCACAAAGGCCTGTAGCCGAGTCCATGGCAGCCTGTTGCATGGAGGGCTTCTGTGGGAGAGGGCCGTGCTGCCCTGGCAGGGGCTCGTTCTCACACTGCTTTCCATGGGGAAACGCTGTGTGTGCCAAGGGTCTCCTGTGTGCACAAAATCTCTCCCCAGTGCCTGAGGTGCAGGGAGTCCTCTTTGGACCCAGAGCCATGCTCTAGGCGGGCCTCCTGTGCTGGGAGAGCCTCCACTTCCCCAACTGTCCAACTGCCTCAGGAACACCCTTCGAGGGAGTGTGGCTCTGACAGGCAGAAGGGCCCGAGTGAGGAACGTGGATGGCAGGCCAAAGCCACTGTGCTGAGCAGTCCCCCTGCAGGCCCGAGCTGAAGGCTCTGTGCACCAGGCTCAAGCTGGAATGAGCCTGTGGCCTGGCCTCCAGTCCCAGGCTTGGCCTGGGCACTGCTAGGGCGGCCCCCAGCCCAGGCTCAGCCAGGCCTCCCTAGGGCCTGGGCTGGCCTAGGCCACTGCCAGCCAGCAGGGCCTCGACAGAGCACAGTTCATTCGAGTAGGCCCCCGGGAGTTGCCTGGGTGGCTCCTGCACTGCTGGGAAGCTGCAGGTCCGGAGGCTGTGTGTGCACGTGGCCACTGGGGCCTGAGCACAAGACAGGCCTGACCCCACTTGCAAGCAGGACTCCTGCCACCTCTTCGCTGCCTGCCACACCCCCTTGCTGCCTGCCCTGTCTTCACTGCTGGCAGGCCTCTGTGTGCCCTGGCCAGTCTAGGCCAAGGAAACAAGGGGCTTGCTCTCCCCTTGCTAGGAGCTCCTCCTCCAGCACTCTGGCCCAGGGGACACACGCCCCTGGACCAGCAGCCTGCAAGGAAGCTGCAGCTGAGCCATGCCCAAAGGCCTGCAGCACCTGGCAGGGAGCCCTCTGCTATGGCCAGCTTTCCCACTGCAAAGCCTTGGAGGAGTTCGTGGATGTTGCGGCCTGCAGCGTTTGCCGTCGGAGAGCACTGGGGGCCCAGAGCCTCCCCTGGGGCTTCCGAGCACTTTCCCACCCCCAGGCCCTTGGCACCCACTCTGCTGCCAGAGGGAAGTCCTAAGCAGGACTCTCGAGCTTGTGCAGCCAGAGGGCCTCCTGCTTGCAAATGTCCTCAGGAACTCCTTTGGAGTGAGGCCTCTCCTCCCATGCTGCTCAGCCAGCAGATGGTGCCATCGCTCCACCCAAAACCTCTCTGCTTTGCCTTCAGCCATGGATCGCCCTGCTGAGCTCTCTCTGCCTCAAGCAGCAACTCCAGTGTGCATCCAGCCTACAGAAAGCAGAGTGCCTTTGCCTGAGCACTGCTGTGCTGGGGCAGCACCCCGAAGGCCTCCTAGGGCCTTCACTCCCCTAACCCAGTCGTGCCACCCAGCCCATGCGGGGAGCAATGTTCCCCCTTGGCAGGGCTCAGCGTGTGGCCTGGGTGTGGTTTCATGGCTGGGAAAGGGCAGATCCTGAAGCTGGGTGCCCACCTGGGAATGGGGCCCGGGGGGCAGAGCCGGCATGCCCTGGTTGGGAGGCAGGAGATCTGGGGCCTTCAAGCTGCATGCAAGGCCCCTCTCTGGCTGCCCCTCTTGCTTCTTCTCTGCTGCCAAGCCTCTCACACCCCACATGCGTCTCATTGAAAGGAGGCAGGCTGCTTGCCATTCTTGGGCAGGCCATCACCCCAGGAGCCTCGTTGACCCGAAGGGGAGTGCGCACTGACCCAGAGCCTCCAGAGGAGCTGCCGTCTCTCCAGCCACAAAGGCCTGTAGCCGAGTCCATGGCAGCCTGTTGCATGGAGGGCTTCTGTGGGAGAGGGCCGTGCTGCCCTGGCAGGGGCTCGTTCTCACACTGCTTTCCCTGGGGAAATGCTGTGTGTGCCAAGGGTCTCCTGTGTGCACAAAATCTCTCGCCAGTGCCTGAGGTGCAGGGAGTCCTCTTTGGACCCAGAGCCATGCTCTAGGCGGGCCTCCCGTGCTGGGAGAGCCTCCACTTCCCCAACTGTCCAACTGCCTCAGGAACACCCTTCGAGGGAGTGTGGCTCTGACAGGCAGAAGGGCCCGAGTGAGGAACGTGGATGGCAGGCCAAAGCCACTGTGCTGAGCAGTCCCCCTGCAAGTCCGAGCTGAAGGCTCTGTGCACCAGGCTCAAGCTGGAATGAGCCTGTGGCCTGGCCTCCAGTCCCAGGCTTGGCCTGGGCACTGCTAGGGCGGGCCCCAGCCCAGGCTCAGCCAGGCCTCCCTAGGGCCTGGGCTGGCCTAGGCCACTGCCAGCCAGCAGGGCGTCGACAGAGCACAGTTCATTCGAGTAGGCCCCCGGGGGTTGCCTGGGTGGCTCCTGCACTGCTGGGAAGCTGCAGGTCCGGAGGCTGTGTGTGCAAGTGGCCCCTGGGGCCTGAGCACAAGACAGGCCTGACCCCACTTGCAAGCAGGACTCCTGCCACCTCTTCGCTGCCTGCCACACCCCCTTGCTGCCTGCCCTGTCTTCACTGCTGGCAGGCCTCTGTGTGCCCAGGCCAGTCTAGGCCATGGAAACAAGGGGCTTGCTCTCCCCTTGCTAGGAGCTCCTCCTCCAGCACTCTGGCCCAGGGGACACACGCCCCTGGACCAGCAGCCTGCAAGGAAGCTGCAGCTGAGCCATGCCCAAAGGCCTGCAGCACCTGGCAGGGAGCCCTCTGCTATGGCCAGCTTTCCCACTGCAAAGCCTTGGAGGAGTTCGTGGATGCTGGGGCCTGCAGCGTTTGCCGTCGGAGAGCACTGGGGGCCCAGAGCCTCCCCTGGGGCTTCCGAGCACTTTCCCACCCCCAGGCCCTTGGCACCCACTCTGCTGCCAGAGGGAAGTCCTAAGCAGGACTCTCGAGCTTGTGCAGCCAGAGGGCCTCCTGCTTGCAAATGTCCTCAGGAACTCCTTTGGAGTGAGGCCTCTCCTCCCATGCTGCTCAGCCAGCAGATGGTGCCATCGCTCCACCCAAAACCTCTCTGCTTTGCCTTCAGCCATGGATCGCCCTGCTGAGCTCTCTCTGCCTCAAGCAGCAACTCCAGTGTGCATCCAGCCTACAGAAAGCAGAGTGCCTTTGCCTGAGCACTGCTGTGCTGGGGCAGCACCCTGAAGGCCTCCTAGGGCCTTCGCTCCCCTAACCCAGTCGTGCCACCCAGCCCATGCGGGGAGCAAAGTTCCCCCTTGGCAGGGCTCAGCGTGTGGCCTGGGTGTGGTTTCATGGCTGGGAAAGGGCAGATCCTGAAGCTGGGTGCCCACCTGGGAATGGGGCCCGGGGGGCAGAGCCGGCATGCCCTGGTTGGGAGGCAGGAGATCTGGGGCCTTCAAGCTGCATGCAAGGCCCCTCTCTGGCTGCCCCTCTTGCTTCTTCTCTGCTGCCAAGCCTCTCACACCCCACGTGCGTCTCATTGAAAGGAGGCAGGCTGCTTGCCATTCTTGGGCAGGCCATCACCCCAGGAGCCTCGTTGACCCGAAGGGGAGTGCGCACTGACCCAGAGCCTCCAGAGGAGCTGCCGTCTCTCCAGCCACAAAGGCCTGTAGCCGAGTCCATGGCAGCCTGTTGCATGGAGGGCTTCTGTGGGAGAGGGCCGTGCTGCCCTGGCAGGGGCTTGTTCTCACACTGCTTTCCCTGGGGAAATGCTGTGTGTGCCAAGGGTCTCCTGTGTGCACAAAATCTCTCGCCAGTGCCTGAGGTGCAGGGAGTCCTCTTTTTACCCAGAGCCATGCTCTAGGCGGGCCTCCCGTGCTGGGAGAGCCTCCACTTCCCCAACTGTCCAACTGCCTCAGGAACACCCTTCGAGGGAGTGTGGCTCTGACAGGCAGAAGGGCCCGAGTGAGGAACGTGGATGGCAGGCCAAAGCCACTGTGCTGAGCAGTCCCCCTGCAAGTCCGAGCTGAAGGCTCTGTGCACCAGGCTCAAGCTGGAATGAGCCTGTGGCCTGGCCTCCAGTCCCAGGCTTGGCCTGGGCACTGCTAGGGCGGGCCCCAGCCCAGGCTCAGCCAGGCCTCCCTAGGGCCCGGGCTGGCCTAGGCCACTGCCAGCCAGCAGGGCCTCGACAGAGCACAGTTCATTCGAGTAGGCCCCCGGGGGTTGCCTGGGTGGCTCCTGCACTGCTGGGAAGCTGCAGGTCCGGAGGCTGTGTGTGCACATTGCCACTGGGGCCTGAACACAAGACAGGCCTGACCCCACTTGCAAGCAGGACTCCTGCCACCTCTTCGCTGCCTGCCACACCCCCTTGCTGCCTGCCCTGTCTTCACTGCTGGCAGGCCTCTGTGTGCCCAGGCCAGTCTAGGCCAAGGAAACAAGGGGCTTGCTCTCCCCTTGCTAGGAGCTCCTCCTCCAGCACTCTGGCCCAGGGGACACACGCCCCTGGACCAGCAGCCTGCAAGGAAGCTGCAGCTGAGCCATGCCCAAAGGCCTGCAGCACCTGGCAGGGAGCCCTCTGCTATGGCCAGCTTTCCCACTGCAAAGCCTTGGAGGAGTTCGTGGATGCTGGGGCCTGCAGCGTTTGCCGTCGGAGAGCACTGGGGGCCCAGAGCCTCCCCTGGGGCTTCCGAGCACTTTCCCACCCCCAGGCCCTTGGCACCCACTCTGCTGCCAGAGGGAAGTCCTAAGCAGGACTCTCGAGCTTGTGCAGCCAGAGGGCCTCCTGCTTGCAAATGTCCTCAGGAACTCCTTTGGAGTGAGGCCTCTCCTCCCATGCTGCTCAGCCAGCAGATGGTGCATCGCTCCACCCAAAACCGCTCTGCTTTGCCTTCAGCCATGGATCGCCCTGCGGAGCTGTCTCTGCCTCAAGCAGCAACCCCAGTGTGCATCCAGGCTACAGAAAGCAGAGTGCCTTTGCCTGAGCACTGCTGTGCTGGGGCAGCACCCTGAAGGCCTCCTAGGGCCTTCGCTCCCCTAACCCAGTCGTGCCACCCAGCCCATGCGGGGAGCAAAGTTCCCCCTTGGCAGGGCTCAGCGTGTGGCCTGGGTGTGGTTTCATGGCTGGGAAAGGGCAGATCCTGAAGCTGGGTGCCCACCTGGGAATGGGGCCCGGGGGGCAGAGCCGGCATGCCCTGGTTGGGAGGCAGGAGATCTGGGGCCTTCAAGCTGCATGCAAGGCCCCTCTCTGGCTGCCCCTCTTGCTTCTTCTCTGCTGCCAAGCCTCTCACACCCCACGTGCGTCTCATTGAAAGGAGGCAGGCTGCTTGCCATTCTTGGGCAGGCAATCACCCCAGGAGCCTCGTTTACCTGAAGGGGAGTGCGCACTGACCCAGAGCCTCCAGAGGAGCTGCCGTCTCTCCAGCCACAAAGGCCTGTAGCCGAGTCCATGGCAGCCTGTTGCATGGAGGGCTTCTGTGGGAGAGGGCCGTGCTGCCCTGGCAGGGGCTCGTTCTCACACTGCTTTCCATGGGGAAACGCTGTGTGTGCCAAGGGTCTCCTGTGTGCACAAAATCTCTCCCCAGTGCCTGAGGTGCAGGGAGTCCTCTTTGGACCCAGAGCCATGCTCTAGGCGGGCCTCCCGTGCTGGGAGAGCCTCCACTTCCCCAACTGTCCAACTGCCTCAGGAACACCCTTCGAGGGAGTGTGGCTCTGACAGGCAGAAGGGCCCGAGTGAGGAACGTGGATGGCAGGCCAAAGCCACTGTGCTGAGCAGTCCCCCTGCAGGCCCGAGCTGAAGGCTCTGTGCACCAGGCTCAAGCTGGAATGAGCCTGTGGCCTGGCCTCCAGTCCCAGGCTTGGCCTGGGCACTGCTAGGGCGGCCCCCAGCCCAGGCTCAGCCAGGCATCCCTAGGGCCTGGGCTGGCCTAGGCCACTGCCAGCCAGCAGGGCCTCGACAGAGCACAGTTCATTCGAGTAGGCCCCCGGGAGTTGCCTGGGTGGCTCCTGCACTGCTGGGAAGCTGCAGGTCCGGAGGCTGTGTGTGCACGTGGCCACTGGGGCCTGAGCACAAGACAGGCTTGACCCCACTTGCAAGCAGGACTCCTGCCACCTCTTCGCTGCCTGCCACACCCCCTTGCTGCCTGCCCTGTCTTCACTGCTGGCAGGCCTCTGTGTGCCCTGGCCAGTCTAGGCCAAGGAAACAAGGGGCTTGCTCTCCCCTTGCTAGGAGCTCCTCCTCCAGCACTCTGGCCCAGGGGACACACGCCCCTGGACCAGCAGCCTGCAAGGAAGCTGCAGCTGAGCCATGCCCAAAGGCCTGCAGCACCTGGCAGGGAGCCCTCTGCTATGGCCAGCTTTCCCACTGCAAAGCCTTGGAGGAGTTCGTGGATGTTGCGGCCTGCAGCGTTTGCCGTCGGAGAGCACTGGGGGCCCAGAGCCTCCCCTGGGGCTTCCGAGCACTTTCCCACCCCCAGGCCTTTGGCACCCACTCTGCTGCCAGAGGGAAGTCCTAAGCAGGACTCTCGAGCTTGTGCAGCCAGAGGGCCTCCTGCTTGCAAATGTCCTCAGGAACTCCTTTGGAGTGAGGCCTCTCCTCCCATGCTGCTCAGCCAGCAGATGGTGCCATCGCTCCACCCAAAACCTCTCTGCTTTGCCTTCAGCCATGGATCGCCCTGCTGAGCTCTCTCTGCCTCAAGCAGCAACTCCAGTGTGCATCCAGCCTACAGAAAGCAGAGTGCCTTTGCCTGAGCACTGCTGTGCTGGGGCAGCACCCCGAAGGCCTCCTAGGGCCTTCACTCCCCTAACCCAGTCGTGCCACCCAGCCCATGCGGGGAGCAATGTTCCCCCTTGGCAGGGCTCAGCGTGTGGCCTGGGTGTGGTTTCATGGCTGGGAAAGGGCAGATCCTGAAGCTGGGTGCCCACCTGGGAATGGGGCCCGGGGGGCAGAGCCGGCATGCCCTGGTTGGGAGGCAGGAGATCTGGGGCCTTCAAGCTGCATGCAAGGCCCCTCTCTGGCTGCCCCTCTTGCTTCTTCTCTGCTGCCAAGCCTCTCACACCCCACATGCGTCTCATTGAAAGGAGGCAGGCTGCTTGCCATTCTTGGGCAGGCCATCACCCCAGGAGCCTCGTTGACCCGAAGGGGAGTGCGCACTGACCCAGAGCCTCCAGAGGAGCTGCCGTCTCTCCAGCCACAAAGGCCTGTAGCCGAGTCCATGGCAGCCTGTTGCATGGAGGGCTTCTGTGGGAGAGGGCCGTGCTGCCCTGGCAGGGGCTCGTTCTCACACTGCTTTCCCTGGGGAAATGCTGTGTGTGCCAAGGGTCTCCTGTGTGCACAAAATCTCTCGCCAGTGCCTGAGGTGCAGGGAGTCCTCTTTGGACCCAGAGCCATGCTCTAGGCGGGCCTCCCGTGCTGGGAGAGCCTCCACTTCCCCAACTGTCCAACTGCCTCAGGAACACCCTTCGAGGGAGTGTGGCTCTGACAGGCAGAAGGGCCCGAGTGAGGAACGTGGATGGCAGGCCAAAGCCACTGTGCTGAGCAGTCCCCCTGCAAGTCCGAGCTGAAGGCTCTGTGCACCAGGCTCAAGCTGGAATGAGCCTGTGGCCTGGCCTCCAGTCCCAGGCTTGGCCTGGGCACTGCTAGGGCGGGCCCCAGCCCAGGCTCAGCCAGGCCTCCCTAGGGCCTGGGCTGGCCTAGGCCACTGCCAGCCAGCAGGGCGTCGACAGAGCACAGTTCATTCGAGTAGGCCCCCGGGGGTTGCCTGGGTGGCTCCTGCACTGCTGGGAAGCTGCAGGTCCGGAGGCTGTGTGTGCAAGTGGCCCCTGGGGCCTGAGCACAAGACAGGCCTGACCCCACTTGCAAGCAGGACTCCTGCCACCTCTTCGCTGCCTGCCACACCCCCTTGCTGCCTGCCCTGTCTTCACTGCTGGCAGGCCTCTGTGTGCCCAGGCCAGTCTAGGCCATGGAAACAAGGGGCTTGCTCTCCCCTTGCTAGGAGCTCCTCCTCCAGCACTCTGGCCCAGGGGACACACGCCCCTGGACCAGCAGCCTGCAAGGAAGCTGCAGCTGAGCCATGCCCAAAGGCCTGCAGCACCTGGCAGGGAGCCCTCTGCTATGGCCAGCTTTCCCACTGCAAAGCCTTGGAGGAGTTCGTGGATGCTGGGGCCTGCAGCGTTTGCCGTCGGAGAGCACTGGGGGCCCAGAGCCTCCCCTGGGGCTTCCGAGCACTTTCCCACCCCCAGGCCCTTGGCACCCACTCTGATGCCAGAGGGAAGTCCTAAGCAGGACTCTCAAGCTTGTGCAGCCAGAGGGCCTCCTGCTTGCAAATGTCCTCAGGAACTCCTTTGGAGTGAGGCCTCTCCTCCCATGCTGCTCAGCCAGCAGATGGTGCCATCGCTCCACCCAAAACCTCTCTGCTTTGCCTTCAGCCATGGATCGCCCTGCTGAGCTCTCTCTGCCTCAAGCAGCAACTCCAGTGTGCATCCAGCCTACAGAAAGCAGAGTGCCTTTGCCTGAGCACTGCTGTGCTGGGGCAGCACCCTGAAGGCCTCCTAGGGCCTTCGCTCCCCTAACCCAGTCGTGCCACCCAGCCCATGCGGGGAGCAAAGTTCCCCCTTGGCAGGGCTCAGCGTGTGGCCTGGGTGTGGTTTCATGGCTGGGAAAGGGCAGATCCTGAAGCTGGGTGCCCACCTGGGAATGGGGCCCGGGGGGCAGAGCCGGCATGCCCTGGTTGGGAGGCAGGAGATCTGGGGCCTTCAAGCTGCATGCAAGGCCCCTCTCTGGCTGCCCCTCTTGCTTCTTCTCTGCTGCCAAGCCTCTCACACCCCACGTGCGTCTCATTGAAAGGAGGCAGGCTGCTTGCCATTCTTGGGCAGGCCATCACCCCAGGAGCCTCGTTGACCCGAAGGGGAGTGCGCACTGACCCAGAGCCTCCAGAGGAGCTGCCGTCTCTCCAGCCACAAAGGCCTGTAGCCGAGTCCATGGCAGCCTGTTGCATGGAGGGCTTCTGTGGGAGAGGGCCGTGCTGCCCTGGCAGGGGCTCGTTCTCACACTGCTTTCCCTGGGGAAATGCTGTGTGTGCCAAGGGTCTCCTGTGTGCACAAAATCTCTCGCCAGTGCCTGAGGTGCAGGGAGTCCTCTTTGGACCCAGAGCCATGCTCTAGGCGGGCCTCCCGTGCTGGGAGAGCCTCCACTTCCCCAACTGTCCAACTGCCTCAGGAACACCCTTCGAGGGAGTGTGGCTCTGACAGGCAGAAGGGCCCGAGTGAGGAACGTGGATGGCAGGCCAAAGCCACTGTGCTGAGCAGTCCCCCTGCAAGTCCGAGCTGAAGGCTCTGTGCACCAGGCTCAAGCTGGAATGAGCCTGTGGCCTGGCCTCCAGTCCCAGGCTTGGCCTGGGCACTGCTAGGGCGGCCCCCAGCCCAGGCTCAGCCAGGCCTCCCTAGGGCCCGGGCTGGCCTAGGCCACTGCCAGCCAGCAGGGCCTCGACAGAGCACAGTTCATTCGAGTAGGCCCCCGGGGGTTGCCTGGGTGGCTCCTGCACTGCTGGGAAGCTGCAGGTCCGGAGGCTGTGTGTGCACATTGCCACTGGGGCCTGAACACAAGACAGGCCTGACCCCACTTGCAAGCAGGACTCCTGCCACCTCTTCGCTGCCTGCCACACCCCCTTGCTGCCTGCCCTGTCTTCACTGCTGGCAGGCCTCTGTGTGCCCAGGCCAGTCTAGGCCAAGGAAACAAGGGGCTTGCTCTCCCCTTGCTAGGAGCTCCTCCTCCAGCACTCTGGCCCAGGGGACACACGCCCCTGGACCAGCAGCCTGCAAGGAAGCTGCAGCTGAGCCATGCCCAAAGGCCTGCAGCACCTGGCAGGGAGCCCTCTGCTATGGCCAGCTTTCCCACTGCAAAGCCTTGGAGGAGTTCGTGGATGCTGGGGCCTGCAGCGTTTGCCGTCAGACAGCACTGGGGGCCCAGAGCCTCCCCTGGGGCTTCCGAGCACTTTCCCACCCTCAGGCCCTTGGCACCCACTCTGCTGCCAGAGGGAAGTCCTAAGCAGGACTCTCGAGCTTGTGCAGCCAGAGGGCCTCCTGCTTGCAAATGTCCTCAGGAACTCCTTTGGAGTGAGGCCTCTCCTCCCATGCTGCTCAGCCAGCAGATGGTGCATCGCTCCATCCAAAACCTCTCTGCTTTGCCTTCAGCCATGGATCGCCCTGCGGAGCTGTCTCTGCCTCAAGCAGCAACCCCAGTGTGCATCCAGGCTACAGAAAGCAGAGTGCCTTTGCCTGAGCACTGCTGTGCTGGGGCAGCACCCTGAAGGCCTCCTAGGGCCTTCGCTCCCCTAACCCAGTCGTGACACCCAGCCCATGCGGGGAGCAAAGTTCCCCCTTGGCAGGGCTCAGCGTGTGGCCTGGGTGTGGTTTCATGGCTGGGAAAGGGCAGATCCTGAAGCTGGGTGCCCACCTGGGAATGGGGCCCGGGGGGCAGAGCCGGCATGCCCTGGTTGGGAGGCAGGAGATCTGGGGCCTTCAAGCTGCATGCAAGGCCCCTCTCTGGCTGCCCCTCTTGCTTCTTCTCTGCTGCCAAGCCTCTCACACCCCACGTGCGTCTCATTGAAAGGAGGCAGGCTGCTTGCCATTCTTGGGCAGGCAATCACCCCAGGAGCCTCGTTTACCTGAAGGGGAGTGTGCACCGACCCAGAGCCTCCAGAGGAGCTGCCGTCTCTCCAGCCACAAAGGCCTGTAGCCGAGTCCATGGCAGCCTGTTGCATGGAGGGCTTCTGTGGGAGAGGGCCGTGCTGCCCTGGCAGGGGCTCGTTCTCACACTGCTTTCCATGGGGAAACGCTGTGTGTGCCAAGGGTCTCCTGTGTGCACAAAATCTCTCCCCAGTGCCTGAAGTGCAGGGAGTCCTCTTTGGACCCAGAGCCATGCTCTAGGCGGGCCTCCCGTGCTGGGAGAGCCTCCACTTCCCCAACTGTCCAACTGCCTCAGGAACACCCTTCGAGGGAGTGTGGCTCTGACAGGCAGAAGGGCCCGAGTGAGGAACGTGGATGGCAGGCCAAAGCCACTGTGCTGAGCAGTCCCCCTGCAGGCCCGAGCTGAAGGCTCTGTGCACCAGGCTCAAGCTGGCATGAGCCTGTGGCCTGGCCTCCAGTCCCAGGCTTGGCCTGGGCACTGCTAGGGCGGGCCCCAGCCCAGGCTCAGCCAGGCCTCCCTAGGGCCCGGGCTGGCCTAGGCCACTGCCAGCCAGCAGGGCCTCGACAGAGCACAGTTCATTCGAGTAGGCCCCCGGGGGTTGCCTGGGTGGCTCCTGCACTGCTGGGAAGCTGCAGGTCCGGAGGCTGTGTGTGCACGTTGCCACTGGGGCCTGAGCACAAGACAGGCCTGACCCCACTTGCAAGCAGGACTCCTGCCACCTCTTCGCTGCCTGCCACACCCCCTTGCTGCCTGCCCTGTCTTCACTGCTGGCAGGCCTCTGTGTGCCCTGGCCAGTCTAGGCCAAGGAAACAAGGGGCTTGCTCTCCCCTTGCTAGGAGCTCCTCCTCCAGCACTCTGGCCCAGGGGACACACGCCCCTGGACCAGCAGCCTGCAAGGAAGCTGCAGCTGAGCCATGCCCAAAGGCCTGCAGCACCTGGCAGGGAGCCCTCTGCTATGGCCAGCTTTCCCACTGCAAAGCCTTGGAGGAGTTCGTGGATGCTGGGGCCTGCAGCGTTTGCCTTCAGACAGCACTGGGGGCCCAGAGCCTCCCCTGGGGCTTCCGAGCACTTTCCCACCCGCAGGCCCTTGGCACCCACTCTGCTGCCAGAGGGAAGTCCTAAGCAGGACTCTCGAGCTTGTGCAGCCAGAGGGCCTCCTGCTTGCAAATGTCCTCAGGAACTCCTTTGGAGTGAGGCCTCTCCTCCCATGCTGCTCAGCCAGCAGATGGTGCATCGCTCCACCCAAAACCTCTCTGCTTTGCCTTCAGCCATGGATCGCCCTGCGGAGCTGTCTCTGCCTCAAGCAGCAACCCCAGTGTGCATCCAGGCTACAGAAAGCAGAGTGCCTTTGCCTGAGCACTGCTGTGCTGGGGCAGCACCCTGAAGGCCTCCTAGGGCCTTCGCTCCCCTAACCCAGTCGTGCCACCCAGCCCATGCGGGGAGCAAAGTTCCCCCTTGGCAGGGCTCAGCGTGTGGCCTGGGTGTGGTTTCATGGCTGGGAAAGGGCAGATCCTGAAGCTGGGTGCCCACCTGGGAATGGGGCCCGGGGGGCAGAGCCGGCATGCCCTGGTTGGGAGGCAGGAGATCTGGGGCCTTCAAGCTGCATGCAAGGCCCCTCTCTGGCTGCCCCTCTTGCTTCTTCTCTGCTGCCAAGCCTCTCACACCCCACGTGCGTCTCATTGAAAGGAGGCAGGCTGCTTGCCATTCGTGGGCAGGCCATCACCCCAGGAGCCTCGTTGACCCGAAGGGGAGTGCGCACTGACCCAGAGCCTCCAGAGGAGCTGCCGTCTCTCCAGCCACAAAGGCCTGTAGCCGAGTCCATGGCAGCCTGTTGCATGGATGGCTTCTGTGGGAGAGGGCCGTGCTGCCCTGGCAGGGGCTCGTTCTCACACTGCTTTCCCTGGGGAAATGCTGTGTGTGCCAAGGGTCTCCTGTGTGCACAAAATCTCTCGCCAGTGCCTGAGGTGCAGGGAGTCCTCTTTGGACCCAGAGCCATGCTCTAGGCGGGCCTCCCGTGCTGGGAGAGCCTCCACTTCCCCAACTGTCCAACTGCCTCAGGAACACCCTTCGAGGGAGTGTGGCTCTGACAGGCAGAAGGGCCCGAGTGAGGAACGTGGATGGCAGGCCAAAGCCACTGTGCTGAGCAGTCCCCCTGCAAGTCCGAGCTGAAGGCTCTGTGCACCAGGCTCAAGCTGGAATGAGCCTGTGGCCTGGCCTCCAGTCCCAGGCTTGGCCTGGGCACTGCTAGGGCGGGCCCCAGCCCAGGCTCAGCCAGGCCTCCCTAGGGCCCGGGCTGGCCTAGGCCACTGCCAGCCAGCAGGGCCTCGACAGAGCACAGTTCATTCGAGTAGGCCCCCGGGGGTTGCCTGGGTGGCTCCTGCACTGCTGGGAAGCTGCAGGTCCGGAGGCTGTGTGTGCACGTGGCCCCTGGGGCCTGAGCACAAGACAGGCCTGACCCCACTTGCAAGCAGGACTCCTGCCACCTCTTCGCTGCCTGCCACACCCCCTTGCTGCCTGCCCTGTCTTCACTGCTGGCAGGCCTCTGTGTGCCCAGGCCAGTCTAGGCCAAGGAAACAAGGGGCTTGCTCTCCCCTTGCTAGGAGCTCCTCCTCCAGCACTCTGGCCCAGGGGACACACGCCCCTGGACCAGCAGCCTGCAAGGAAGCTGCAGCTGAGCCATGCCCAAAGGCCTGCAGCACCTGGCAGGGAGCCCTCTGCTATGGCCAGCTTTCCCACTGCAAAGCCTTGGAGGAGTTCGTGGATGCTGGGGCCTGCAGCGTTTGCCGTCGGAGAGCACTGGGGGCCCAGAGCCTCCCCTGGGGCTTCCGAGCACTTTCCCACCCCCAGGCCCTTGGCACCCACTCTGATGCCAGAGGGAAGTCCTAAGCAGGACTCTCAAGCTTGTGCAGCCAGAGGGCCTCCTGCTTGCAAATGTCCTCAGGAACTCCTTTGGAGTGAGGCCTCTCCTCCCATGCTGCTCAGCCAGCAGATGGTGCCATCGCTCCACCCAAAACCTCTCTGCTTTGCCTTCAGCCATGGATCGCCCTGCTGAGCTCTCTCGGCCTCAAGCAGCAACCCCAGTGTGCATCCAGGCTACAGAAAGCAGAGTGCCTTTGCCTGAGCACTGCTGTGCTGGGGCAGCACCCTGAAGGCCTCCTAGGGCCTTCGCTCCCCTAACCCAGTCGTGCCACCCAGCCCATGCGGGGAGCAAAGTTCCCCCTTGGCAGGGCTCAGCGTGTGGCCTGGGTGTGGTTTCATGGCTGGGAAAGGGCAGATCCTGAAGCTGGGTGCCCACCTGGGAATGGGGCCCGGGGGGCAGAGCCGGCATGCCCTGGTTGGGAGGCAGGAGATCTGGGGCCTTCAAGCTGCATGCAAGGCCCCTCTCTGGCTGCCCCTCTTGCTTCTTCTCTGCTGCCAAGCCTCTCACACCCCACGTGCGTCTCATTGAAAGGAGGCAGGCTGCTTGCCATTCTTGGGCAGGCCATCACCCCAGGAGCCTCGTTGACCCGAAGGGGAGTGCGCACTGACCCAGAGCCTCCAGAGGAGCTGCCGTCTCTCCAGCCACAAAGGCCTGTAGCCGAGTCCATGGCAGCCTGTTGCATGGAGGGCTTCTGTGGGAGAGGGCCGTGCTGCCCTGGCAGGGGCTCGTTCTCACACTGCTTTCCCTGGGGAAATGCTGTGTGTGCCAAGGGTCTCCTGTGTGCACAAAATCTCTCGCCAGTGCCTGAGGTGCAGGGAGTCCTCTTTGGACCCAGAGCCATGCTCTAGGCGGGCCTCCCGTGCTGGGAGAGCCTCCACTTCCCCAACTGTCCAACTGCCTCAGGAACACCCTTCGAGGGAGTGTGGCTCTGACAGGCAGAAGGGCCCGAGTGAGGAACGTGGATGGCAGGCCAAAGCCACTGTGCTGAGCAGTCCCCCTGCAAGTCCGAGCTGAAGGCTCTGTGCACCAGGCTCAAGCTGGAATGAGCCTGTGGCCTGGCCTCCAGTCCCAGGCTTGGCCTGGGCACTGCTAGGGCGGGCCCCAGCCCAGGCTCAGCCAGGCCTCCCTAGGGCCCGGGCTGGCCTAGGCCACTGCCAGCCAGCAGGGCGTCGACAGAGCACAGTTCATTCGAGTAGGCCCCCGGGGGTTGCCTGGGTGGCTCCTGCACTGCTGGGAAGCTGCAGGTCCGGAGGCTGTGTGTGCACATTGCCATTGGTGCCTGAACACAAGACAGGCCTGACCCCACTTGCAAGCAGGACTCCTGCCACCTCTTCGCTGCCTGCCACACCCCCTTGCTGCCTGCCCTGTCTTCACTGCTGGCAGGCCTCTGTGTGCCCAGGCCAGTCTAGGCCAAGGAAACAAGGGGCTTGCTCTCCCCTTGCTAGGAGCTCCTCCTCCAGCACTCTGGCCCAGGGGACACACGCCCCTGGACCAGCAGCCTGCAAGGAAGCTGCAGCTGAGCCATGCCCAAAGGCCTGCAGCACCTGGCAGGGAGCCCTCTGCTATGGCCAGCTTTCCCACTGCAAAGCCTTGGAGGAGTTCGTGGATGCTGGGGCCTGTAGCATTTGCTGTCGGAGAGCACTGGGGGCCCAGAGCCTCCCCTGGGGCTTCCGAGCACTTTCCCACCCCCAGGCCCTTGGCACCCACTCTGCTGCCAGAGGGAAGTCCTAAGCAGGACTCTCAAGCTTGTGCAGCCAGAGGGCCTCCTGCTTGCAAATGTCCTCAGGACCTCCTTTGGAGTGAGGCCTCTCCTCCCATGCTGCTCAGCCAGCAGATGGTGCCATCGCTCCACCCAAAACCTCTCTGCTTTGCCTTCAGCCATGGATCGCCCTGCTGAGCTCTCTCGGCCTCAAGCAGCAACTCCAGTGTGCATCCAGCCTACAGAAAGCAGAGTGCCTTTGCCTGAGCACTGCTGTGCTGGGGCAGCACCCTGAAGGCCTCCTAGGGCCTTCGCTCCCCTAACCCAGTCGTGCCACCCAGCCCATGCGGGGAGCAAAGTTCCCCCTTGGCAGGGCTCAGCGTGTGGCCTGGGTGTGGTTTCATGGCTGGGAAAGGGCAGATCCTGAAGCTGGGTGCCCACCTGGGAATGGGGCCCGGGGGGCAGAGCCGGCATGCCCTGGTTGGGAGGCAGGAGATCTGGGGCCTTCAAGCTGCATGCAAGGCCCCTCTCTGGCTGCCCCTCTTGCTTCTTCTCTGCTGCCAAGCCTCTCACACCCCACGTGCGTCTCATTGAAAGGAGGCAGGCTGCTTGCCATTCTTGGGCAGGCCATCACCCCAGGAGCCTCGTTTACCCGAAGGGGAGTGCGCACTGACCCAGAGCCTCCAGAGGAGCTGCCGTCTCTCCAGCCACAAAGGCCTGTAGCCGAGTCCATGGCAGCCTGTTGCATGGATGGCTTCTGTGGGAGAGGGCCGTGCTGCCCTGGCAGGGGCTCGTTCTCACACTGCTTTCCCTGGGGAAATGCTGTGTGTGCCAAGGGTCTCCTGTGTGCACAAAATCTCTCGCCAGTGCCTGAGGTGCAGGGAGTCCTCTTTGGACCCAGAGCCATGCTCTAGGCGGGCCTCCCGTGCTGGGAGAGCCTCCACTTCCCCAACTGTCCAACTGCCTCAGGAACACCCTTCGAGGGAGTGTGGCTCTGACAGGCAGAAGGGCCCGAGTGAGGAACGTGGATGGCAGGCCAAAGCCACTGTGCTGAGCAGTCCCCCTGCAAGTCCGAGCTGAAGGCTCTGTGCACCAGGCTCAAGCTGGAATGAGCCTGTGGCCTGGCCTCCAGTCCCAGGCTTGGCCTGGGCACTGCTAGGGCGGGCCCCAGCCCAGGCTCAGCCAGGCCTCCCTAGGGCCCGGGCTGGCCTAGGCCACTGCCAGCCAGCAGGGCCTCGACAGAGCACAGTTCATTCGAGTAGGCCCCCGGGGGTTGCCTGGGTGGCTCCTGCACTGCTGGGAAGCTGCAGGTCCGGAGGCTGTGTGTGCACGTGGCCCCTGGGGCCTGAGCACAAGACAGGCCTGACCCCACTTGCAAGCAGGACTCCTGCCACCTCTTCGCTGCCTGCCACACCCCCTTGCTGCCTGCCCTGTCTTCACTGCTGGCAGGCCTCTGTGTGCCCAGGCCAGTCTACGCCAAGGAAACAAGGGGCTTGCTCTCCCCTTGCTAGGAGCTCCTCCTCCAGCACTCTGGCCCAGGGGACACACGCCCCTGGACCAGCAGCCTGCAAGGAAGCTGCAGCTGAGCCATGCCCAAAGGCCTGCAGCACCTGGCAGGGAGCCCTCTGCTATGGCCAGCTTTCCCACTGCAAAGCCTTGGAGGAGTTCGTGGATGCTGGGGCCTGCAGCGTTTGCCGTCGGAGAGCACTGGGGGCCCAGAGCCTCCCCTGGGGCTTCCGAGCACTTTCCCACCCCCAGGCCCTTGGCACCCACTCTGCTGCCAGAGGGAAGTCCTAAGCAGGACTCTCAAGCTTGTGCAGCCAGAGGGCCTCCTGCTTGCAAATGTCCTCAGGAACTCCTTTGGAGTGAGGCCTCTCCTCCCATGCTGCTCAGCCAGCAGATGGTGCCATCGCTCCACCCAAAACCTCTCTGCTTTGCCTTCAGCCATGGATCGCCCTGCTGAGCTCTCTCTGCCTCAAGCAGCAACTCCAGTGTGCATCCAGCCTACAGAAAGCAGAGTGCCTTTGCCTGAGCACTGCTGTGCTGGGGCAGCACCCTGAAGGCCTCCTAGGGCCTTCTCTCCCCTAAGCCAGTCGTGCCACCCAGCCCATGTGGGGAGCAAAGTTCCCCCTTGGCAGGGCTCAGCGTGTGGCCTGGGTGTGGTTTCATGGCTGGGAAAGGGCAGATCCTGAAGCTGGGTGCCCACCTGGGAATGGGGCCCGGGGGGCAGAGCCGGCATGCCCTGGTTGGGAGGCAGGAGATCTGGGGCCTTCAAGCTGCATGCAAGGCCCCTCTCTGGCTGCCCCTCTTGCTTCTTCTCTGCTGCCAAGCCTCTCACACCCCACGTGCGTCTCATTGAAAGGAGGCAGGCTGCTTGCCATTCTTGGGCAGGCCATCACGCCAGGAGCCTCGTTGACCCGAAGGGGAGTGCGCACTGACCCAGAGCCTCCAGAGGAGCTGCCGTCTCTCCAGCCACAAAGGCCTGTAGCTGAGTCCATGGCAGCCTGTTGCATGGAGGGCTTCTGTGGGAGAGGGCCGTGCTGCCCTGGCAGGGGCTCGTTCTCACACTGCTTTCCGTGGGGAAACGCTGTGTGTGCCAAGGGTCTCCTGTGTGCACAAAATCTCTCCCCAGTGCCTGAGGAGCAGGGAGTCCTCTTTGGACCCAGAGCCATGCTCTAGGTGGGCCTCCCGTGCTGGGAGAGCCTCCACTTCCCCAACTGACCAACTGCCTCAGCAACACCCTTCGAGGGAGTGTGGCTCTGACAGGCAGAAGGGCCCGAGTGAGGAATGTGGATGGCAGGCCAAAGCCACTGTGCTGAGCAGTCCCCCTGCAAGTCCGAGCTGAAGGCTCTGTGCACCAGGCTCAAGCTGGAATGAGCCTGTGGCCTGGCCTCCAGTCCCAGGCTTGGCCTGGGCACTGCTAGGGCGGGCCCCAGCCCAGGCTCAGCCAGGCCTCCCTAGGGCCCGGGCTGGCCTAGGCCACTGCCAGCCAGCAGGGCCTCGACAGAGCACAGTTCATTCGAGGAGGCCCCCGGGGGTTGCCTGGGTGGCTCCTGCACTGCTGGGAAGCTGCAGGTCCGGAGGCTGTGTGTGCACGTGGCCCCTGGGGCCTGAGCACAAGACAGGCCTGACCCCACTTGCAAGCAGGACTCCTGCCACCTCTTCGCTGCCTGCCACACCCCCTTGCTGCCTGCCCTGTCTTCACTGCTGGCAGGCCTCTGTGTGCCCAGGCCAGTCTAGGCCAAGGAAACAAGGGGCTTGCTCTCCCCTTGCTAGGAGCTCCTCCTCCAGCACTCTGGCCCAGGGGACACACGCCCCTGGACCAGCAGCCTGCAAGGAAGCTGCAGCTGAGCCATGCCCAAAGGCCTGCAGCACCTGGCAGGGAGCCCTCTGCTATGGCCAGCTTTCCCACTGCAAAGCCTTGGAGGAGTTCGTGGATGCTGGGGCCTGCAGCGTTTGCCGTCGGAGAGCACTGGCGGCCCAGAGCCTCCCCTGGGGCTTCCGAGCACTTTCCCACCCCCAGGCCCTTGGCACCCACTCTGCTGCCAGAGGGAAGTCCTAAGCAGGACTCTCAAGCTTGTGCAGCCAGAGGGCCTCCTGCTTGCAAATGTCCTCAGGAACTCCTTTGGAGTGAGGCCTCTCCTCCCATGCTGCTCAGCCAGCAGATGGTGCCATCGCTCCACCCAAAACCTCTCTGCTTTGCCTTCAGCCATGGATCGCCCTGCTGAGCTCTCTCGGCCTCAAGCAGCAACTCCAGTGTGCATCCAGCCTACAGAAAGCAGAGTGCCTTTGCCTGAGCACTGCTGTGCTGGGGCAGCACCCTGAAGGCCTCCTAGGGCCTTCGCTCCCCTAACCCAGTCGTGCCACCCAGCCCATGCGGGGAGCAAAGTTCCCCCTTGGCAGGGCTCAGCGTGTGGCCTGGGTGTGGTTTCATGGCTGGGAAAGGGCAGATCCTGAAGCTGGGTGCCCACCTGGGAATGGGGCCCGGGGGGCAGAGCCGGCATGCCCTGGTTGGGAGGCAGGAGATCTGGGGCCCTCAAGCTGCATGCAAATCCCCTCTCTGGCTGCCCCTCTTGCTTCTTCTCTGCTGCCAAGCCTCTCACACCCCACGTGCGTCTCATTGAAAGGAGGCAGGCTGCTTGCCATTCGTGGGCAGGCCATCACCCCAGGAGCCTCGTTGACCCGAAGGGGAGTGCGCACTGACCCAGAGCCTCCAGAGGAGCTGCCGTCTCTCCAGCCACAAAGGCCTGTAGCCGAGTCCATGGCAGCCTGTTGCATGGAGGGCTTCTGTGGGAGAGGGCCGTGCTGCCCTGGCAGGGGCTCGTTCTCACACTGCTTTCCCTGGGGAAATGCTGTGTGTGCCAAGGGTCTCCTGTGTGCACAAAATCTCTCGCCAGTGCCTGAGGTGCAGGGAGTCCTCTTTGGACCCAGAGCCATGCTCTAGGCGGGCCTCCCGTGCTGGGAGAGCCTCCACTTCCCCAACTGTCCAACTGCCTCAGGAACACCCTTCGAGGGAGTGTGGCTCTGACAGGCAGAAGGGCCCGAGTGAGGAACGTGGATGGCAGGCCAAAGCCACTGTGCTGAGCAGTCCCCCTGCAAGTCCGAGCTGAAGGCTCTGTGCACCAGGCTCAAGCTGGAATGAGCCTGTGGCCTGGCCTCCAGTCCCAGGCTTGGCCTGGGCACTGCTAGGGCGGGCCCCAGCCCAGGCTCAGCCAGGCCTCCCTAGGGCCCGGGCTGGCCTAGGCCACTGCCAGCCAGCAGGGCCTCGACAGAGCACAGTTCATTCGAGTAGGCCCCCGGGGGTTGCCTGGGTGGCTCCTGCACTGCTGGGAAGCTGCAGGTCCGGAGGCTGTGTGTGCACGTGGCCCCTGGGGCCTGAGCACAAGACAGGCCTGACCCCACTTGCAAGCAGGACTCCTGCCACCTCTTCGCTGCCTGCCACACCCCCTTGCTGCCTGCCCTGTCTTCACTGCTGGCAGGCCTCTGTGTGCCCAGGCCAGTCTAGGCCAAGGAAACAAGGGGCTTGCTCTCCCCTTGCTAGGAGCTCCTCCTCCAGCACTCTGGCCCAGGGGACACACGCCCCTGGACCAGCAGCCTGCAAGGAAGCTGCAGCTGAGCCATGCCCAAAGGCCTGCAGCACCTGGCAGGGAGCCCTCTGCTATGGCCAGCTTTCCCACTGCAAAGCCTTGGAGGAGATCGTGGATGTTGCGGCCTGCAGCGTTTGCCGTCGGAGAGCACTGGGGGCCCAGAGCCTCCCCTGGGGCTTCCGAGCACTTTCCCACCCCCAGGCCCTTGGCACCCACTCTGCTGCCAGAGGGAAGTCCTAAGCAGGACTCTCAAGCTTGTGCAGCCAGAGGGCCTCCTGCTTGCAAATGTCCTCAGGAACTCCTTTGGAGTGAGGCCTCTCCTCCCATGCTGCTCAGCCAGCAGATGGTGCCATCGCTCCACCCAAAACCTCTCTGCTTTGCCTTCAGCCATGGATCGCCCTGCTGAGCTCTCTCGGCCTCAAGCAGCAACTCCAGTGTGCATCCAGCCTACAGAAAGCAGAGTGCCTTTGCCTGAGCACTGCTGTGCTGGGGCAGCACCCTGAAGGCCTCCTAGGGCCTTCGCTCCCCTAACCCAGTCGTGCCACCCAGCCCATGCGGGGAGCAAAGTTCCCCCTTGGCAGGGCTCAGCGTGTGGCCTGGGTGTGGTTTCATGGCTGGGAAAGGGCAGATCCTGAAGCTGGGTGCCCACCTGGGAATGGGGCCCGGGGGGCAGAGCCGGCATGCCCTGGTTGGGAGGCAGGAGATCTGGGGCCTTCAAGCTGCATGCAAGGCCCCTCTCTGGCTGCCCCTCTTGCTTCTTCTCTGCTGCCAAGCCTCTCACACCCCACGTGCGTCTCATTGAAAGGAGGCAGGCTGCTTGCCATTCTTGGGCAGGCCATCACGCCAGGAGCCTCGTTGACCCGAAGGGGAGTGCGCACTGACCCAGAGCCTCCAGAGGAGCTGCCGTCTCTCCAGCCACAAAGGCCTGTAGCCGAGTCCATGGCAGCCTGTTGCATGGAGGGCTTCTGTGGGAGAGGGCCGTGCTGCCCTGGCAGGGGCTCGTTCTCACACTGCTTTCCCTGGGGAAATGCTGTGTGTGCCAAGGGTCTCCTGTGTGCACAAAATCTCTCGCCAGTGCCTGAGGTGCAGGGAGTCCTCTTTGGACCCAGAGCCATGCTCTAGGCGGGCCTCCCGTGCTGGGAGAGCCTCCACTTCCCCAACTGTCCAACTGCCTCAGGAACACCCTTCGAGGGAGTGTGGCTCTGACAGGCAGAAGGGCCCGAGTGAGGAACGTGGATGGCAGGCCAAAGCCACTGTGCTGAGCAGTCCCCCTGCAAGTCCGAGCTGAAGGCTCTGTGCACCAGGCTCAAGCTGGAATGAGCCTGTGGCCTGGCCTCCAGTCCCAGGCTTGGCCTGGGCACTGCTAGGGCGGGCCCCAGCCCAGGCTCAGCCAGGCCTCCCTAGGGCCCGGGCTGGCCTAGGCCACTGCCAGCCAGCAGGGCCTCGACAGAGCACAGTTCATTCGAGGAGGCCCCCGGGGGTTGCCTGGGTGGCTCCTGCACTGCTGGGAAGCTGCAGGTCCGGAGGCTGTGTGTGCACATTGCCATTGGGGCCTGAACACAATACAGGCCTGACCCCACTTGCAAGCAGGACTCCTGCCACCTCTTCGCTGCCTGCCACACCCCCTTGCTGCCTGCCCTGTCTTCACTGCTGGCAGGCCTCTGTGTGCCCAGGCCAGTCTAGGCCAAGGAAACAAGGGGCTTGCTCTCCCCTTGCTAGGAGCTCCTCCTCCAGCACTCTGGCCCAGGGGACACACGCCCCTGGACCAGCAGCCTGCAAGGAAGCTGCAGCTGAGCCATGCCCAAAGGCCTGCAGCACCTGGCAGGGAGCCCTCTGCTATGGCCAGCTTTCCCACTGCAAAGCCTTGGAGGAGTTCGTGGATGCTGGGGCCTGTAGCATTTGCTGTCGGAGAGCACTGGGGGCCCAGAGCCTCCCCTGGGGCTTCCGAGCACTTTCCCACCCCCAGGCCCTTGGCACCCACTCTGCTGCCAGAGGGAAGTCCTAAGCAGGACTCTCAAGCTTGTGCAGCCAGAGGGCCTCCTGCTTGCAAATGTCCTCAGGAACTCCTTTGGAGTGAGGCCTCTCCTCCCATGCTGCTCAGCCAGCAGATGGTGCCATCGCTCCACCCAAAACCTCTCTGCTTTGCCTTCAGCCATGGATCGCCCTGCTGAGCTCTCTCGGCCTCAAGCAGCAACTCCAGTGTGCATCCAGCCTACAGAAAGCAGAGTGCCTTTGCCTGAGCACTGCTGTGCTGGGGCAGCACCCTGAAGGCCTCCTAGGGCCTTCGCTCCCCTAACCCAGTCGTGCCACCCAGCCCATGCGGGGAGCAAAGTTCCCCCTTGGCAGGGCTCAGCGTGTGGCCTGGGTGTGGTTTCATGGCTGGGAAAGGGCAGATCCTGAAGCTGGGTGCCCACCTGGGAATGGGGCCCGGGGGGCAGAGCCGGCATGCCCTGGTTGGGAGGCAGGAGATCTGGGGCCTTCAAGCTGCATGCAAGGCCCCTCTCTGGCTGCCCCTCTTGCTTCTTCTCTGCTGCCAAGCCTCTCACACCCCACGTGCGTCTCATTGAAAGGAGGCAGGCTGCTTGCCATTCTTGGGCAGGCCATCACGCCAGGAGCCTCGTTGACCCGAAGGGGAGTGCGCACTGACCCAGAGCCTCCAGAGGAGCTGCCGTCTCTCCAGCCACAAAGGCCTGTAGCCGAGTCCATGGCAGCCTGTTGCATGGAGGGCTTCTGTGGGAGAGGGCCGTGCTGCCCTGGCAGGGGCTCGTTCTCACACTGCTTTCCGTGGGGAAACGCTGTGTGTGCCAAGGGTCTCCTGTGTGCACAAAATCTCTCGCCAGTGCCTGAGGTGCAGGGAGTCCTCTTTGGACCCAGAGCCATGCTCTAGGCGGGCCTCCCGTGCTGGGAGAGCCTCCACTTCCCCAACTGTCCAACTGCCTCAGGAACACCCTTCGAGGGAGTGTGGCTCTGACAGGCAGAAGGGCCCGAGTGAGGAACGTGGATGGCAGGCCAAAGCCACTGTGCTGAGCAGTCCCCCTGCAAGTCCGAGCTGAAGGCTCTGTGCACCAGGCTCAAGCTGGAATGAGCCTGTGGCCTGGCCTCCAGTCCCAGGCTTGGCCTGGGCACTGCTAGGGCGGGCCCCAGCCCAGGCTCAGCCAGGCCTCCCTAGGGCCCGGGCTGGCCTAGGCCACTGCCAGCCAGCAGGGCCTCGACAGAGCACAGTTCATTCGAGTAGGCCCCCGGGGGTTGCCTGGGTGGCTCCTGCACTGCTGGGAAGCTGCAGGTCCGGAGGCTGTGTGTGCACGTGGCCCCTGGGGCCTGAGCACAAGACAGGCCTGACCCCACTTGCAAGCAGGACTCCTGCCACCTCTTCGCTGCCTGCCACACCCCCTTGCTGCCTGCCCTGTCTTCACTGCTGGCAGGCCTCTGTGTGCCCAGGCCAGTCTAGGCCAAGGAAACAAGGGGCTTGCTCTCCCCTTGCTAGGAGCTCCTCCTCCAGCACTCTGGCCCAGGGGACACACGCCCCTGGACCAGCAGCCTGCAAGGAAGCTGCAGCTGAGCCATGCCCAAAGGCCTGCAGCACCTGGCAGGGAGCCCTCTGCTATGGCCAGCTTTCCCACTGCAAAGCCTTGGAGGAGTTCGTGGATGCTGGGGCCTGCAGCGTTTGCCGTCGGAGAGCACTGGGGGCCCAGAGCCTCCCCTGGGGCTTCCGAGCACTTTCCCACCCCCAGGCCCTTGGCACCCACTCTGCTGCCAGAGGGAAGTCCTAAGCAGGACTCTCAAGCTTGTGCAGCCAGAGGGCCTCCTGCTTGCAAATGTCCTCAGGAACTCCTTTGGAGTGAGGCCTCTCCTCCCATGCTGCTCAGCCAGCAGATGGTGCCATCGCTCCACCCAAAACCTCTCTGCTTTGCCTTCAGCCATGGATCGCCCTGCTGAGCTCTCTCGGCCTCAAGCAGCAACTCCAGTGTGCATCCAGCCTACAGAAAGCAGAGTGCCTTTGCCTGAGCACTGCTGTGCTGGGGCAGCACCCTGAAGGCCTCCTAGGGCCTTCGCTCCCCTAACCCAGTCGTGCCACCCAGCCCATGCGGGGAGCAAAGTTCCCCCTTGGCAGGGCTCAGCGTGTGGCCTGGGTGTGGTTTCATGGCTGGGAAAGGGCAGATCCTGAAGCTGGGTGCCCACCTGGGAATGGGGCCCGGGGGGCAGAGCCGGCATGCCCTGGTTGGGAGGCAGGAGATCTGGGGCCTTCAAGCTGCATGCAAGGCCCCTCTCTGGCTGCCCCTCTTGCTTCTTCTCTGCTGCCAAGCCTCTCACACCCCACGTGCGTCTCATTGAAAGGAGGCAGGCTGCTTGCCATTCTTGGGCAGGCCATCACGCCAGGAGCCTCGTTGACCCGAAGGGGAGTGCGCACTGACCCAGAGCCTCCAGAGGAGCTGCCGTCTCTCCAGCCACAAAGGCCTGTAGCCGAGTCCATGGCAGCCTGTTGCATGGAGGGCTTCTGTGGGAGAGGGCCGTGCTGCCCTGGCAGGGGCTCGTTCTCACACTGCTTTCCCTGGGGAAATGCTGTGTGTGCCAAGGGTCTCCTGTGTGCACAAAATCTCTCGCCAGTGCCTGAGGTGCAGGGAGTCCTCTTTGGACCCAGAGCCATGCTCTAGGCGGGCCTCCCGTGCTGGGAGAGCCTCCACTTCCCCAACTGTCCAACTGCCTCAGGAACACCCTTCGAGGGAGTGTGGCTCTGACAGGCAGAAGGGCCCGAGTGAGGAACGTGGATGGCAGGCCAAAGCCACTGTGCTGAGCAGTCCCCCTGCAAGTCCGAGCTGAAGGCTCTGTGCACCAGGCTCAAGCTGGAATGAGCCTGTGGCCTGGCCTCCAGTCCCAGGCTTGGCCTGGGCACTGCTAGGGCGGGCCCCAGCCCAGGCTCAGCCAGGCCTCCCTAGGGCCCGGGCTGGCCTAGGCCACTGCCAGCCAGCAGGGCCTCGACAGAGCACAGTTCATTCGAGTAGGCCCCCGGGGGTTGCCTGGGTGGCTCCTGCACTGCTGGGAAGCTGCAGGTCCGGAGGCTGTGTGTGCACGTGGCCCCTGGGGCCTGAGCACAAGACAGGCCTGACCCCACTTGCAAGCAGGACTCCTGCCACCTCTTCGCTGCCTGCCACACCCCCTTGCTGCCTGCCCTGTCTTCACTGCTGGCAGGCCTCTGTGTGCCCAGGCCAGTCTAGGCCAAGGAAACAAGGGGCTTGCTCTCCCCTTGCTAGGAGCTCCTCCTCCAGCACTCTGGCCCAGGGGACACACGCCCCTGGACCAGCAGCCTGCAAGGAAGCTGCAGCTGAGCCATGCCCAAAGGCCTGCAGCACCTGGCAGGGAGCCCTCTGCTATGGCCAGCTTTCCCACTGCAAAGCCTTGGAGGAGTTCGTGGATGCTGGGGCCTGCAGCGTTTGCCGTCGGAGAGCACTGGGGGCCCAGAGCCTCCCCTGGGGCTTCCGAGCACTTTCCCACCCCCAGGCCCTTGGCACCCACTCTGCTGCCAGAGGGAAGTCCTAAGCAGGACTCTCAAGCTTGTGCAGCCAGAGGGCCTCCTGCTTGCAAATGTCCTCAGGAACTCCTTTGGAGTGAGGCCTCTCCTCCCATGCTGCTCAGCCAGCAGATGGTGCCATCGCTCCACCCAAAACCTCTCTGCTTTGCCTTCAGCCATGGATCGCCCTGCTGAGCTCTCTCGGCCTCAAGCAGCAACTCCAGTGTGCATCCAGCCTACAGAAAGCAGAGTGCCTTTGCCTGAGCACTGCTGTGCTGGGGCAGCACCCTGAAGGCCTCCTAGGGCCTTCGCTCCCCTAACCCAGTCGTGCCACCCAGCCCATGCGGGGAGCAAAGTTCCCCCTTGGCAGGGCTCAGCGTGTGGCCTGGGTGTGGTTTCATGGCTGGGAAAGGGCAGATCCTGAAGCTGGGTGCCCACCTGGGAATGGGGCCCGGGGGGCAGAGCCGGCATGCCCTGGTTGGGAGGCAGGAGATCTGGGGCCTTCAAGCTGCATGCAAGGCCCCTCTCTGGCTGCCCCTCTTGCTTCTTCTCTGCTGCCAAGCCTCTCACACCCCACGTGCGTCTCATTGAAAGGAGGCAGGCTGCTTGCCATTCTTGGGCAGGCCATCAACCCAGGAGCCTCGTTGACCCGAAGGGGAGTGCGCACTGACCCAGAGCCTCCAGAGGAGCTGCCGTCTCTCCAGCCACAAAGGCCTGTAGCCGAGTCCATGGCAGCCTGTTGCATGGAAGGCTTCCGTGGGAGAGGGCCGTGCTGCCCTGGCAGGGGCTCGTTCTCACACTGCTTTCCCTGGGGAAATGCTGTGTGTGCCAAGGGTCTCCTGTGTGCACAAAATCTCTCGCCAGTGCCTGAGGTGCAGGGAGTCCTCTTTGGACCCAGAGCCATGCTCTAGGCGGGCCTCCCGTGCTGGGAGAGCCTCCACTTCCCCAACTGTCCAACTGCCTCAGGAACACCCTTCGAGGGAGTGTGGCTCTGACAGGCAGAAGGGCCCGAGTGAGGAACGTGGATGGCAGGCCAAAGCCACTGTGCTGAGCAGTCCCCCTGCAAGTCCGAGCTGAAGGCTCTGTGCACCAGGCTCAAGCTGGAATGAGCCTGTGGCCTGGCCTCCAGTCCCAGGCTTGGCCTGGGCACTGCTAGGGCGGGCCCCAGCCCAGGCTCAGCCAGGCCTCCCTAGGGCCCGGGCTGGCCTAGGCCACTGCCAGCCAGCAGGGCCTCGACAGAGCACAGTTCATTCGAGTAGGCCCCCGGGGGTTGCCTGGGTGGCTCCTGCACTGCTGGGAAGCTGCAGGTCCGGAGGCTGTGTGTGCACGTGGCCACTGGGGCCTGAGCACAAGACAGGCCTGACCCCACTTGCAAGCAGGACTCCTGCCACCTCTTCGCTGCCTGCCACACCCCCTTGCTGCCTGCCCTGTCTTCACTGCTGGCAGGCCTCTGTGTGCCCAGGCCAGTCTAGGCCAAGGAAACAAGGGGCTTGCTCTCCCCTTGCTAGGAGCTCCTCCTCCAGCACTCTGGCCCAGGGGACACACGCCCCTGGACCAGCAGCCTGCAAGGAAGCTGCAGCTGAGCCATGCCCAAAGGCCTGCAGCACCTGGCAGTGAGCCCTCTGCTATGGCCAGCTTTCCCACTGCAAAGCCTTGGAGGAGTTCGTGGATGCTGGGGCCTGCTGCGTTTGCCGTCGGAGAGCACTGGGGGCCCAGAGCCTCCCCTGGGGCTTCCGAGCACTTTCCCTCCCCCAGGCCCTTGGCACCCACTCTGCTGCCAGAGGGAAGTCCTAAGCAGGACTCTTGAGCTTGTGCAGCCAGAGGGCCTCCTGCTTGCAAATGTCCTCAGGAACTCCTTTGGAGTGAGGCCTCTCCTCCCATGCTGCTCAGCCAGCAGATGGTGCCATCGCTCCACCCAAAACCTCTCTGCTTTGCCTTCAGCCATGGATCGCCCTGCTGAGCTCTCTCGGCCTCAAGCAGCAACTCCAGTGTGCATCCAGCCTACAGAAAGCATAGTGCCTTTGCCTGAGCACTGCTGTGCTGGGGCAGCACCCTGAAGGCCTCCTAGGGCCTTCGCTCCCCTAACCCAGTCGTGCCACCCAGCCCATGCGGGGAGCAAAGTTCCCCCTTGGCAGGGCTCAGCGTGTGGCCTGGGTGTGGTTTCATGGCTGGGAAAGGGCAGATCCTGAAGCTGGGTGCCCACCTGGGAATGGGGCCCGGGGGGCAGAGCCGGCATGCCCTGGTTGGGAGGCAGGAGATCTGGGGCCTTCAAGCTGCATGCAAGGCCCCTCTCTGGCTGCCCCTCTTGCTTCTTCTCTGCTGCCAAGCCTCTCACACCCCACGTGCGTCTCATTGAAAGGAGGCAGGCTGCTTGCCATTCTTGGGCAGGCCATCACGCCAGGAGCCTCGTTGACCCGAAGGGGAGTGCGCACTGACCCAGAGCCTCCAGAGGAGCTGCCGTCTCTCCAGCCACAAAGGCCTGTAGCCGAGTCCATGGCAGCCTGTTGCATGGAGGGCTTCTGTGGGAGAGGGCCGTGCTGCCCTGGCAGGGGCTCGTTCTCACACTGCTTTCCCTGGGGAAATGCTGTGTGTGCCAAGGGTCTCCTGTGTGCACAAAATCTCTCGCCAGTGCCTGAGGTGCAGGGAGTCCTCTTTGGACCCAGAGCCATGCTCTAGGCGGGCCTCCCGTGCTGGGAGAGCCTCCACTTCCCCAACTGTCCAACTGCCTCAGGAACACCCTTCGAGGGAGTGTGGCTCTGACAGGCAGAAGGGCCCGAGTGAGGAACGTGGATGGCAGGCCAAAGCCACTGTGCTGAGCAGTCCCCCTGCAAGTCCGAGCTGAAGGCTCTGTGCACCAGGCTCAAGCTGGAATGAGCCTGTGGCCTGGCCTCCAGTCCCAGGCTTGGCCTGGGCACTGCTAGGGCGGGCCCCAGCCCAGGCTCAGCCAGGCCTCCCTAGGGCCCGGGCTGGCCTAGGCCACTGCCAGCCAGCAGGGCCTCGACAGAGCACAGTTCATTCGAGTAGGCCCCCGGGGGTTGCCTGGGTGGCTCCTGCACTGCTGGGAAGCTGCAGGTCCGGAGGCTGTGTGTGCACATTGCCATTGGGGCCTGAACACAAGACAGGCCTGACCCCACTTGCAAGCAGGACTCCTGCCACCTCTTCGCTGCCTGCCACACCCCCTTGCTGCCTGCCCTGTCTTCACTGCTGGCAGGCCTCTGTGTGCCCAGGCCAGTCTAGGCCAAGGAAACAAGGGGCTTGCTCTCCCCTTGCTAGGAGCTCCTCCTCCAGCACTCTGGCCCAGGGGACACACGCCCCTGGACCAGCAGCCTGCAAGGAAGCTGCAGCTGAGCCATGCCCAAAGGCCTGCAGCACCTGGCAGGGAGCCCTCTGCTATGGCCAGCTTTCCCACTGCAAAGCCTTGGAGGAGTTCGTGGATGCTGGGGCCTGCAGCATTTGCTGTCGGAGAGCACTGGGGGCCCAGAGCCTCCCCTGGGGCTTCCGAGCACTTTCCCACCCCCAGGCCCTTGGCACCCACTCTGCTGCCAGAGGGAAGTCCTAAGCAGGACTCTCAAGCTTGTGCAGCCAGAGGGCCTCCTGCTTGCAAATGTCCTCAGGAACTCCTTTGGAGTGAGGCCTCTCCTCCCATGCTGCTCAGCCAGCAGATGGTGCCATCGCTCCACCCAAAACCTCTCTGCTTTGCCTTCAGCCATGGATCGCCCTGCTGAGCTCTCTCTGCCTCAAGCAGCAACTCCAGTGTGCATCCAGCCTACAGAAAGCAGAGTGCCTTTGCCTGAGCACTGCTGTGCTGGGGCAGCACCCTGAAGGCCTCCTAGGGCCTTCACTCCCCTAACCCAGTCGTGCCACCCAGCCCATGCGGGGAGCAAAGTTCCCCCTTGGCAGGGCTCAGCGTGTGGCCTGGGTGTGGTTTCATGGCTGGGAAAGGGCAGATCCTGAAGCTGGGTGCCCACCTGGGAATGGGGCCCGGGGGGCAGAGCCGGCATGCCCTGGTTGGGAGGCAGGAGATCTGGGGCCTTCAAGCTGCATGCAAGGCCCCTCTCTGGCTGCCCCTCTTGCTTCTTCTCTGCTGCCAAGCCTCTCACACCCCACGTGCGTCTCATTGAAAGGAGGCAGGCTGCTTGCCATTCTTGGGCAGGCCATCACCCCAGGAGCCTCGTTTACCCGAAGGGGAGTGCGCACTGACCCAGAGCCTCCAGAGGAGCTGCCGTCTCTCCAGCCACAAAGGCCTGTAGCCGAGTCCATGGCAGCCTGTTGCATGGATGGCTTCTGTGGGAGAGGGCCGTGCTGCCCTGGCAGGGGCTCGTTCTCACACTGCTTTCCCTGGGGAAATGCTGTGTGTGCCAAGGGTCTCCTGTGTGCACAAAATCTCTCGCCAGTGCCTGAGGTGCAGGGAGTCCTCTTTGGACCCAGAGCCATGCTCTAGGCGGGCCTCCCGTGCTGGGAGAGCCTCCACTTCCCCAACTGTCCAACTGCCTCAGGAACACCCTTCGAGGGAGTGTGGCTCTGACAGGCAGAAGCGCCCGAGTGAGGAACGTGGATGGCAGGCCAAAGCCACTGTGCTGAGCAGTCCCCCTGCAAGTCCGAGCTGAAGGCTCTGTGCACCAGGCTCAAGCTGGAATGAGCCTGTGGCCTGGCCTCCAGTCCCAGGCTTGGCCTGGGCACTGCTAGGGCGGGCCCCAGCCCAGGCTCAGCCAGGCCTCCCTAGGGCCCGGGCTGGCCTAGGCCACTGCCAGCCAGCAGGGCCTCGACAGAGCACAGTTCATTCGAGGAGGCCCCCGGGGGTTGCCTGGGTGGCTCCTGCACTGCTGGGAAGCTGCAGGTCCGGAGGCTGTGTGTGCACGTGGCCCCTGGGGCCTGAGCACAAGACAGGCCTGACCCCACTTGCAAGCAGGACTCCTGCCACCTCTTCGCTGCCTGCCACACCCCCTTGCTGCCTGCCCTGTCTTCACTGCTGGCAGGCCTCTGTGTGCCCAGGCCAGTCTAGGCCAAGGAAACAAGGGGCTTGCTCTCCCCTTGCTAGGAGCTCCTCCTCAAGCACTCTGCCCCAGGGGACACACGCCCCTGGACCAGCAGCCTGCAAGGAAGCTGCAGCTGAGCCATGCCCAAAGGCCTGCAGCACCTGGCAGGGAGCCCTCTGCTATGGCCAGCTTTCCCACTGCAAAGCCTTGGAGGAGTTCGTGGATGCTGGGGCCTGCAGCGTTTGCCGTCGCAGAGCACAGGGGGCCCAGAGCCTCCCCTGGGGCTTCCGAGCACTTTCCCACCCCCAGGCCCTTGGCACCCACTCTGCTGCCAGAGGGAAGTCCTAAGCAGGACTCTCAAGCTTGTGCAGCCAGAGGGCCTCCTGCTTGCAAATGTCCTCAGGAACTCCTTTGGAGTGAGGCCTCTCCTCCCATGCTGCTCAGCCAGCAGATGGTGCCATCGCTCCACCCAAAACCTCTCTGCTTTGCCTTCAGCCATGGATCGCCCTGCTGAGCTCTCTCGGCCTCAAGCAGCAACTCCAGTGTGCATCCAGCCTACAGAAAGCAGAGTGCCTTTGCCTGAGCACTGCTGTGCTGGGGCAGCACCCTGAAGGCCTCCTAGGGCCTTCGCTCCCCTAACCCAGTCGTGCCACCCAGCCCATGCGGGGAGCAAAGTTCCCCCTTGGCAGGGCTCAGCGTGTGGCCTGGGTGTGGTTTCATGGCTGGGAAAGGGCAGATCCTGAAGCTGGGTGCCCACCTGGGAATGGGGCCCGGGGGGCAGAGCCGGCATGCCCTGGTTGGGAGGCAGGAGATCTGGGGCCTTCAAGCTGCATGCAAGGCCCCTCTCTGGCTGCCCCTCTTGCTTCTTCTCTGCTGCCAAGCCTCTCACACCCCACGTGCGTCTCATTGAAAGGAGGCAGGCTGCTTGCCATTCTTGGGCAGGCCATCACCCCAGGAGCCTCGTTTACCCGAAGGGGAGTGCGCACTGACCCAGAGCCTCCAGAGGAGCTGCCGTCTCTCCAGCCACAAAGGCCTGTAGCCGAGTCCATGGCAGCCTGTTGCATGGAAGGCTTCCGTGGGAGAGGGCCGTGCTGCCCTGGCAGGGGCTCGTTCTCACACTGCTTTCCCTGGGGAAATGCTGTGTGTGCCAAGGGTCTCCTGTGTGCACAAAATCTCTCGCCAGTGCCTGAGGTGCAGGGAGTCCTCTTTGGACCCAGAGCCATGCTCTAGGCTGGCCTCCCGTGCTGGGAGAGCCTCCACTTCCCCAACTGTCCAACTGCCTCAGGAACACCCTTCGAGGGAGTGTGGCTCTGACAGGCAGAAGGGCCCGAGTGAGGAACGTGGATGGCAGGCCAAAGCCACTGTGCTGAGCAGTCCCCCTGCAAGTCCGAGCTGAAGGCTCTGTGCACCAGGCTCAAGCTGGAATGAGCCTGTGGCCTGGCCTCCAGTCCCAGGCTTGGCCTGGGCACTGCTAGGGCGGGCCCCAGCCCAGGCTCAGCCAGGCCTCCCTAGGGCCCGGGCTGGCCTAGGCCACTGCCAGCCAGCAGGGCCTCGACAGAGCACAGTTCATTCGAGTAGGCCCCCGGGGGTTGCCTGGGTGGCTCCTGCACTGCTGGGAAGCTGCAGGTCGGGAGGCTGTGTGTGCACGTGGCCCCTGGGGCCTGAGCACAAGACAGGCCTGACCCCACTTGCAAGCAGGACTCCTGCCACCTCTTCGCTGCCTGCCACACCCCCTTGCTGCCTGCCCTGTCTTCACTGCTGGCAGGCCTCTGTGTGCCCAGGCCAGTCTAGGCCAAGGAAACAAGGGGCTTGCTCTCCCCTTGCTAGGAGCTCCTCCTCCAGCACTCTGGCCCAGGGGACACACTCCCCTGGACCAGCAGCCTGCAAGGAAGCTGCAGCTGAGCCATGCCCAAAGGCCTGCAGCACCTGGCAGGGAGCCCTCTGCTATGGCCAGCTTTCCCACTGCAAAGCCTTGGAGGAGTTCGTGGATGCTGGGGCCTGCAGCGTTTGCCGTCGCAGAGCACTGGGGGCCCAGAGCCTCCCCTGGGGCTTCCGAGCACTTTCCCACCCCCAGGCCCTTGGCACCCACTCTGCTGCCAGAGGGAAGTCCTAAGCAGGACTCTCGAGCTTGTGCAGCCAGAGGGCCTCCTGCTTGCAAATGTCCTCAGGAACTCCTTTGGAGTGAGGCCTCTCCTCCCATGCTGCTCAGCCAGCAGATGGTGCCATCGCTCCACCCAAAACCTCTCTGCTTTGCCTTCAGCCATGGATCGCCCTGCTGAGCTCTCTCGGCCTCAAGCAGCAACTCCAGTGTGCATCCAGCCTACAGAAAGCAGAGTGCCTTTGCCTGAGCACTGCTGTGCTGGGGCAGCACCCTGAAGGCCTCCTAGGGCCTTCGCTACCCTAACCCAGTCGTGCCACCCAGCCCATGCGGGGAGCAAAGTTCCCCCTTGGCAGGGCTCAGCGTGTGGCCTGGGTGTGGTTTCATGGCTGGGAAAGGGCAGATCCTGAAGCTGGGTGCCCACCTGGGAATGGGGCCCGGGGGGCAGAGCCGGCATGCCCTGGTTGGGAGGCAGGAGATCTGGGGCCTTCAAGCTGCATGCAAGGCCCCTCTCTGGCTGCCCCTCTTGCTTCTTCTCTGCTGCCAAGCCTCTCACACCCCACGTGCGTCTCATTGAAAGGAGGCAGGCTGCTTGCCATTCTTGGGCAGGCCATCACCCCAGGAGCCTCGTTTACCCGAAGGGGAGTGCGCACTGACCCAGAGCCTCCAGAGGAGCTGCCGTCTCTCCAGCCACAAAGGCCTGTAGCCGAGTCCATGGCAGCCTGTTGCATGGAGGGCTTCTGTGGGAGAGGGCCGTGCTGCCCTGGCAGGGGCTCGTTCTCACACTGCTTTCCCTGGGGAAATGCTGTGTGTGCCAAGGGTCTCCTGTGTGCACAAAATCTCTCGCCAGTGCCTGAGGTGCAGGGAGTCCTCTTTGGACCCAGAGCCATGCTCTAGGCGGGCCTCCCGTGCTGGGAGAGCCTCCACTTCCCCAACTGTCCAACTGCCTCAGGAACACCCTTCGAGGGAGTGTGGCTCTGACAGGCAGAAGGGCCCGAGTGAGGAACGTGGATGGCAGGCCAAAGCCACTGTGCTGAGCAGTCCCCCTGCAAGTCCGAGCTGAAGGCTCTGTGCACCAGGCTCAAGCTGGAATGAGCCTGTGGCCTGGCCTCCAGTCCCAGGCTTGGCCTGGGCACTGCTAGGGCGGGCCCCAGCCCAGGCTCAGCCAGGCCTCCCTAGGGCCCGGGCTGGCCTAGGCCACTGCCAGCCAGCAGGGCCTCGACAGAGCACAGTTCATTCGAGTAGGCCCCCGGGGGTTGCCTGGGTGGCTCCTGCACTGCTGGGAAGCTGCAGGTCCGGAGGCTGTGTGTGCACATTGCCACTGGGGCCTGAGCACAAGACAGGCCTGACCCCACTTGCAAGCAGGACTCCTGCCACCTCTTCGCTGCCTGCCACACCCCCTTGCTGCCTGCCCTGTCTTCACTGCTGGCAGGCCTCTGTGTGCCCAGGCCAGTCTAGGCCAAGGAAACAAGGGGCTTGCTCTCCCCTTGCTAGGAGCTCCTCCTCCAGCACTCTGGCCCAGGGGACACACGCCCCTGGACCAGCAGCCTGCAAGGAAGCTGCAGCTGAGCCATGCCCAAAGGCCTGCAGCACCTGGCAGGGAGCCCTCTGCTATGGCCAGCTTTCCCACTGCAAAGCCTTGGAGGAGTTCGTGGATGCTGGGGCCTGCAGCATTTGCTGTCGGAGAGCACTGGGGGCCCAGAGCCTCCCCTGGGGCTTCCGAGCACTTTCCCACCCCCAGGCCCTTGGCACCCACTCTGCTGCCAGAGGGAAGTCCTAAGCAGGACTCTCAAGCTTGTGCAGCCAGAGGGCCTCCTGCTTGCAAATGTCCTCAGGAACTCCTTTGGAGTGAGGCCTCTCCTCCCATGCTGCTCAGCCAGCAGATGGTGCCATCGCTCCACCCAAAACCTCTCTGCTTTGCCTTCAGCCATGGATCGCCCTGCTGAGCTCTCTCTGCCTCAAGCAGCAACTCCAGTGTGCATCCAGCCTACAGAAAGCAGAGTGCCTTTGCCTGAGCACTGCTGTGCTGGGGCAGCACCCTGAAGGCCTCCTAGGGCCTTCACTCCCCTAACCCAGTCGTGCCACCCAGCCCATGCGGGGAGCAAAGTTCCCCCTTGGCAGGGCTCAGCGTGTGGCCTGGGTGTGGTTTCATGGCTGGGAAAGGGCAGATCCTGAAGCTGGGTGCCCACCTGGGAATGGGGCCCGGGGGGCAGAGCCGGCATGCCCTGGTTGGGAGGCAGGAGATCTGGGGCCTTCAAGCTGCATGCAAGGCCCCTCTCTGGCTGCCCCTCTTGCTTCTTCTCTGCTGCCAAGCCTCTCACACCCCACGTGCGTCTCATTGAAAGGAGGCAGGCTGCTTGCCATTCTTGGGCAGGCCATCACCCCAGGAGCCTCGTTTACCCGAAGGGGAGTGCGCACTGACCCAGAGCCTCCAGAGGAGCTGCCGTCTCTCCAGCCACAAAGGCCTGTAGCCGAGTCCATGGCAGCCTGTTGCATGGATGGCTTCTGTGGGAGAGGGCCGTGCTGCCCTGGCAGGGGCTCGTTCTCACACTGCTTTCCCTGGGGAAATGCTGTGTGTGCCAAGGGTCTCCTGTGTGCACAAAATCTCTCGCCAGTGCCTGAGGTGCAGGGAGTCCTCTTTGGACCCAGAGCCATGCTCTAGGCGGGCCTCCCGTGCTGGGAGAGCCTCCACTTCCCCAACTGTCCAACTGCCTCAGGAACACCCTTCGAGGGAGTGTGGCTCTGACAGGCAGAAGCGCCCGAGTGAGGAACGTGGATGGCAGGCCAAAGCCACTGTGCTGAGCAGTCCCCCTGCAAGTCCGAGCTGAAGGCTCTGTGCACCAGGCTCAAGCTGGAATGAGCCTGTGGCCTGGCCTCCAGTCCCAGGCTTGGCCTGGGCACTGCTAGGGCGGGCCCCAGCCCAGGCTCAGCCAGGCCTCCCTAGGGCCCGGGCTGGCCTAGGCCACTGCCAGCCAGCAGGGCCTCGACAGAGCACAGTTCATTCGAGTAGGCCCCCGGGGGTTGCCTGGGTGGCTCCTGCACTGCTGGGAAGCTGCAGGTCCGGAGGCTGTGTGTGCACGTGGCCCCTGGGGCCTGAGCACAAGACAGGCCTGACCCCACTTGCAAGCAGGACTCCTGCCACCTCTTCGCTGCCTGCCACACCCCCTTGCTGCCTGCCCTGTCTTCACTGCTGGCAGGCCTCTGTGTGCCCAGGCCAGTCTAGGCCAAGGAAACAAGGGGCTTGCTCTCCCCTTGCTAGGAGCTCCTCCTCCAGCACTCTGGCCCAGGGGACACACGCCCCTGGACCAGCAGCCTGCAAGGAAGCTGCAGCTGAGCCATGCCCAAAGGCCTGCAGCACCTGGCAGGGAGCCCTCTGCTATGGCCAGCTTTCCCACTGCAAAGCCTTGGAGGAGTTCGTGGATGCTGGGGCCTGCAGCGTTTGCCGTCGCAGAGCACAGGGGGCCCAGAGCCTCCCCTGGGGTTTCCGAGCACTTTCCCACCCCCAGGCCCTTGGCACCCACTCTGCTGCCAGAGGGAAGTCCTAAGCAGGACTCTCAAGCTTGTGCAGCCAGAGGGCCTCCTGCTTGCAAATGTCCTCAGGAACTCCTTTGGAGTGAGGCCTCTCCTCCCATGCTGCTCAGCCAGCAGATGGTGCCATCGCTCCACCCAAAACCTCTCTGCTTTGCCTTCAGCCATGGATCGCCCTGCTGAGCTCTCTCGGCCTCAAGCAGCAACTCCAGTGTGCATCCAGCCTACAGAAAGCAGAGTGCCTTTGCCTGAGCACTGCTGTGCTGGGGCAGCACCCTGAAGGCCTCCTAGGGCCTTCGCTCCCCTAACCCAGTCGTGCCACCCAGCCCATGCGGGGAGCAAAGTTCCCCCTTGGCAGGGCTCAGCGTGTGGCCTGGGTGTGGTTTCATGGCTGGGAAAGGGCAGATCCTGAAGCTGGGTGCCCACCTGGGAATGGGGCCCGGGGGGCAGAGCCGGCATGCCCTGGTTGGGAGGCAGGAGATCTGGGGCCTTCAAGCTGCATGCAAGGCCCCTCTCTGGCTGCCCCTCTTGCTTCTTCTCTGCTGCCAAGCCTCTCACACCCCACGTGCGTCTCATTGAAAGGAGGCAGGCTGCTTGCCATTCTTGGGCAGGCCATCACCCCAGGAGCCTCGTTTACCCGAAGGGGAGTGCGCACTGACCCAGAGCCTCCAGAGGAGCTGCCGTCTCTCCAGCCACAAAGGCCTGTAG
>NW_026648329.1:0-15000 GCF_030028045.1 Hippopotamus amphibius kiboko
TCCCCAAAATGTGTCTCCTTGAATTCAAGTCGCTTAAGAACTGGACAGCACAAGACCGGACATTCTGGCCCTCCTTTCTGTCCTCCCACAGCAGAGCACGATCTCAAGTTAAGACGTTTGCTTCCACGCATGTCCGTGATTCTCAAATGGTTTAGTGGGGTTTCCTGGGTTAGGAAAAAGAGGGGACTCCTATTTGCCTGAGACAAGGAGAAGTTCTCACACAACCTTCACCCATCCCTCCCTCCCTCCCTCCCTCCCTCCCTCCCTCCCTGCAGTTTGGAGGGGGCAGCCTAAGGGTGGGGAAATTGGGGAAGGAAAAAAAAAAAGCCGTTCGATAAAGGGGAGCTCGAGGCAAAGTCAAAGGCTCCCGATCTGACCGGAGAGCATTCTGCATTTGAATGAAGCGATTGAACAAGGCCCTGCGGAATGAAGCGTCCGGACTTCCCCTCCCCCTCTCCCGGCAACTATCAGCCCTGGCGACTTGGGAAGGAGCGAGCGGTGGAGAAGCGGCGGGGGCGGGGGCGGGGGCGGGGGCGGGACCAACAGACAATAGCCGCTGCCTGCCTGCCTGCCTGCCGGGCTGAGGCCTGAGGGCTGCGGGCCAACGCTGGTTTCTGCAACTCAATCCCTTCCAGGAAGCACCTGTGATGACTGCTTGGCAGGGAATGGTCAAAGCTGAAACTCTCTTGGCCTATTTCTGAAAAAGGCCTGAGTCTCAGCTACGACAGATTTTCTGGATTTCTTGGCCCATGCGCAGACCCGCACCCTCCCATCCTGTCAGATCCTTTGTACCCACACCTCCCCTGGAGAGTTCGTTGGCCTCGTCTGGAACATGAACAAGCAAAACCAAACATAGTGTGACATGATGTATTGGTCTTTATTGAAAAGAAACGTGCTCCTCTCGCACACCTGAGGGCAGGAAGCAAAGGCACGTTCTCAGCAGGACGGGGGACAGGGAACCCGAACCCAGGCCGGTCAGCAGTGGCCCCCTGCCCCCCACCGCCCCGCCCTCCCCATCCCGTCTCTCCCAGGCCCACGTGGGGCCTCCCTTCCCTGCCTCTCTCTGTGCCCCTCGTCTCCAGCTCCCCCAGCCCAGCTTCCGCACCCCCCCCCCCCCGGCCCCGGGAAGGGGAGGCATGTCTGTCCCAGCTCCAGTTCTGATATTTCACTTGTGAAACTTCCCTAGGCCCAGGTGCCAGCTTGCCGTCCTGCTGCTTCATGTCCGTCTCTATCAGCCATGCCCAAAGGGCACGGGAAATTATGGACAGCAAATAGCACACCTAGACGGTGTGTGCGTGGGGGGGGGGGGTGTCCCTTCTCCAGGAAGCAGTGAGGGAACAAAAGGAGGCCTGGGGGAAGGAGTCCTGGGTGCCTATCATCGCGCCCCCGCCCCCCCCACCGCCCCGCAGAGCACCATTCATTTCCATCTCCGCATCTGAAGGACACATAGTCCTGGTTGAAGCAACTTGATGAGGATTCCCCTCCTAACGACGTGACAGAACCTATGAAGAACTGCACTCCTTGAATCCATAAATGCTAACGGGATCCAAGGAGTTTTCCATCAATGGCAGAAAAAGAAATGGTCCTGAACATAATAACTGCCAAGTATTCCTCTAGACGGAGGCATCATTCACTTTTTTCTTAACTTTTTTTCTTTTCATGTTTTACAATAAACTGTATATATTTAGAGTGTACAATTTGGTACCCCAATCTTCCAATTCATTCCCCCCCAACCCTCCCCGCTTTCCCCACTTGGTGTCCATATGTTTGTGCTCTACATCTGTGTCTCTCTTTCTGCCTTGCACACCAGTTGATGTGTACCATTTTTCTGCAGTCCACATATATGTGTGAATATACAATATTTGTTTTTCTCTTTCTGACTCACCTCTCATTCACTTGTTAACAACAGTAACGATGACGACGACAAGGACAAGGATAAGGACCGGAAAAACAACAACAGAGAGAGCACTGGGCGAGTTTTCCACTTCTTAAAGGAAGGAGGCCGTGTTCCAGGCAGGTTGGCTCAGCTGCACAGTTCCCTCGGTGACTATTCCTGGGGGCACCGTCGAGGTGATGCACGAAACACACAGGAGGAGGCCTTCTTGAATGTCCTGCCCAGGAAATGGGGACATGATTCCAGCAGTGGCGATGGCTGCCCTTCTCTTTAGGGTGACACACGGCCTGATGGCACCGGGCAAACCCTCCCCTCCCTCCCTCCCTCCCTCCCTCCCTCCCACCTACCTTCCTTCCTTCCTTCCTTCCTTCCTTCCTTCCTTCCTTCCTTCCTTCCTTCTTGAGGCTCTTGGCCTCCCCACTGAAAGGAAGAGCCCAGGGCCCAGCAGCAAAGACCTTCTGCTGATCCTTGCCAGGGGGCTCTCATTTTACACACTTGAATAGGATCAGTAGACACCGTCATCTCATGAGAAGCAGAAAAATATCATCTAAAAGCCTACTTTCCTGGTGTCTCAGCGTCCAGGGCTCCTCCTTCTCAGGGATCTTGTGCTCTGTAGGGATAATTCACATGCTGGGGGAGTAGGTTCCCAATAGCATCTTATGAAATGGATTACAGGATGTCTTCCTTTGAAAAAGATAAAGATTATTTGGGAAAGTTATTCATATGAAGCACATGGATGATATCCTCTCTGATCTATATATTAGAGTTGACCGTTGAACAACCAACATGGGGGATTAGGGGGGGCCGACCCCACACACACCATTGAGAACCCATGCATAACTTCACAGTCCAAGCTCTGTATCGGGGCTTCCACCTCTGGGTACTCAGCAACCAGAGATCCTGCAGTGCCATAGTGCACAGCTATGGAAAACATCCCCTTATGAGTCACACACACACACACACACACACACACACACACACACACACACACCTCGCGCGCGCGCGCGCACGTGCTCGAGCGCAGACATCTCAACTTTGTTACCCAAACGTTAGTGGTGTTCGAATAATCTTAGAAGTGATGACTGCTGTCTGATGAAATCAATGGATCCATCAATCAATCTATGACACTACACTTTGTATTTCCTAGTCTCAAAATTATTTGGAATTTGGCTCCTTAGAAGTTTAGCTTGGTCCTTCAAGGACAGTGTCAGTTGGAGAGAAAATAACATTTCTTCAAATCATGGAAGTGAAATAGTCCTGGACGCTTATGTGAAACATTAACATAATTTTTCTTCTTTATTTTATAAGATAACTGGAATTAGGAAGAAAATCTCCTCGTGAAAAACCAGGTGCTACCTTTCCTTGACTGATGATCGAAGAGGAGAAAGCATTTTCTGGGCCCATGCAACTTGAGAGAAGTTCTAACTTTTCTGGAAAAGAAAGATTCCCACCCTCCCCTTGCTCGGCCATGCTAGAAACCTTCCCCTGCCCCAAACTCTGACGTGTCCCCTTGTTTGGCCTCACTGTGTGTCGTCCGTGGGCACGGGAACACACTTGCGTTCCGTAACAGGAGAGCCTATGGAGAAAAGATCTCTGCCCACTTTCATGGGATCTGCATTGCTGGCTAGGTAAACCTAAGACATCAAAAGAAGTGCCTTGGAACACATGCTCCTTCCACACTGGTCACCTCATAGGATTCCTAAATGACTCTGGTTCAGCACTCACTCGACTTGGCTGTGTTTCTGTGCTTCCTGACCTAAAGGATCTATCTGGATATGCCACCCGATAGAAGCTGAAATAAATTCACTTTGGACGTGTGTGAATGCCGTTCATACAGAGAGTGGGGACTGCAGGGAGCTCTTGTGGATAAAGAAAAATGGGGGAACACATGTAGGCGACAGCACATAAAGTATAGAAAGATACACGAAGGTTTCCTTCGTTCGCGGGTTGGGAAGGGGGAACGACAGAACATTCCTGCTTCTACTCTACGCACGCACGCAGGCAGGCAGGCAGGCAGGCAGGCAGGCAGGCAGGCAGGCACCGGAGTGGGGTGGGGTGGGGGAGCTGGCTCCTTACCCCACCCACCAGGGACGCGTGCGCGTTTAAAGAGACCAGGAGGAACGTGGTGGCGGTGGCGATGAGGAAGGAGGACCACGTTCAAGGTGTGGATTTGCGGTGAGGGCTACGTGAGGTGACTAAGAACTCGGTGCAGTGAGCGGCCCATACAAGGACAGAAGCGATGGTCCCCTAATGCTTGCAGGGCCTGGCCAGGAGCATGAACGGGCGCCCGTGTCCCCAGGTTGGCATCATGACACTAGTTCATCCCTGTGAAACAGGATGTGTTTTCTGTGTTCTCCTGTCTTGACAAACACAACGTCTTTACCTGTGTCTCCGTACAACGACGGTCTCTGCGTGACAGTCGGCAGAACATCCCCAGGGACAATTATCACAGAGACCTGAGGTTCTGCTTGGCTGGCAATGCTTGTGTGAATACTGCAGTGAGATACAGACAGACAGACAGACAGACAGACAGACACACACACACACACACACACACACACACACACACACACACACCCCTACGTATAATTATGTGTATTTAATACGATATCTGTATTGATTTTCTGTCTCAGATGACGAATGATGCTGTCAGCCTCATGATTTTCACACAGGGTTTCTGTGTGGTGTCCTACTGTCGGGACAACATAGCCGGTCTGTGTCATGGAAGCAGAGACACCGTGGGAGTCACAGGAATGAAGACCTCGTTCTAGGAACTGGACCTTCCAGAGGCCTGGGAGCAGCTGGGCAGGGCAGGGCTGGGCTGGGCTGCGGAGGAGGGGAGGGGAGGAAGGCTGTGGCTCTCAGTCCTCTGAGTGCCCGGTGGCAGTGGCGGAGGTGGCAGTGCGATGGAGCTGTCAGCGCCCACAGGGAAAGGTAGCCACCGATGTGCGGGGCCACAGGGGAGACATGGAGAGACTCGGGGGAAGGCACAGCTGTCCCTCGGTGGATCTGCGGCCAGGCAGCCAGGAGTGGCCTGGGCCACTGTCGTCCAGGGGGCACCAGCTGGGAACACTAGCCAGACGCAGGGCGGCGGGGGTGGGTGGGTGTGTGTGTGTGTGTGTGTGTATGTGTGGATGGACAGCCTTCCACCCTGCACCTCTGTGCCCACCTGTCACCGTGTGGGATGGCGACAGCCTGCAGAGAGCCTTGGCTGTGGCTTCACTTCCAATGCCTACATCCCATCCAGCGTTCTCTTCGCACCAGCCCTGCCCTGGGGTCGCACGGGGAGGGGGAGACTCAGAAAGGCGGTTCCCAGGCTGCCCCCCGCATGGAAGTCACATGAGCCTCCGGACATGGCCGTGCCACGTCAAACACGCGTCTGGAGGTAGGTCAGACTTTACATTGTGTTACGGTTTGTTTTCTTGGGAGAAGTTGTGTCTCTTAGGCCAGGAGCAACTGGAATTGTCGGTCAAAGTCCTCAGGCAGCCCTTTGACTTGGAGGCCGAGCACAAGTTTGACACGGTATGTTCCGGTGACATGGAATTGCAGATGGCCCACGAAGCATGCTCTCGGCAATACTGCCAAGCCTGTGGTCTCACAGGGGACGGTCTCCTCGACCGAGATGTCACCATCTCGGGAGTCCGCACCTGGAGCGACACGGTGACCTCAGGACGGGCGCCCTGTCTGTGCGCCCCATCCGGATGCGCGTGGACGGGAATGGAGCAGCTCTGGGAACGGTGGACGATGCCAGCTCTTGTTCTTCTGCTCTGCTGCCTGCCGTGCACGGCTGTGGAGAGGGACGCGCCGCTGTGGAGAGGGATGAGCCGAGTCCAGTGTCTCTGAACCCACCCCAGGCAAAGAGGAGCAGGACAGTGGGTGTGGGCCCTCCCTCGTGTGTGGCCAGGATCCTGTGCGGGGGGAGAGTCCCTGGCCCTCCCGCTGAGAGGAAGGTGCGAGAGGTGGATCGGCGGCGGCGTCTTTCCTCGGGGCCCCAGAGCTTCTGCGGCTCCGATCTCCCCTCTTCACAGTTCTAGTTGGCGCCCGCCCCAGCACAAACCTACCTGAGAGCTTCCCTGGTATCCGGAAGCGATGGCTTTGTGTTTTGAGGACGCAAGGGGAGAAAGAGCTGAGCAAAGCTTTTCCCTGGAACCTGAGTGTCTATGGGTGTGTCTGGCCCATCACCAGCGAGCGTGCTGAGTGCCACTTCCTGAGGGCAGGTGCTCTTTAAGGAAAGTATGGCTTCGTATCTTTGTGACACGCAGGCCCTTCTAGAATGTGGAGCGAGTTTCTCAAGAATCCCAGCAGAATCCCAGGTGCTGTGGAGGCTAGGGCCTCAAAGGTCCGGCTCCATCCCCTCTCTCCATCCTGGCCTGGCCTGGCCTGGCTGGGCCCCTAAGGACCCTGCTGGCCTCTAGAGTGGCCCCTGCTTCTCGGTTGGTTTCCACGCTGCTGCTCACAGAGCCATCTTCTCCAAAGGCAGCCGACCGCCGTATTCCTTCCGTGGAGGCCTGGCACGGCTCTCCTCGGCTTGGATGATAGCATGAGAGGACTGACAAGCTGGGTCCTTCCTCCAGGGCTGACCTTTTACAAACTCCGCCTTGAAGAGGGGTAAAGTCAGCATGTCATTCTCACGTGTAAGATGGGACCCGAGGGGCCCGTTCCTAGCTCTACCACTTGGGAGAGTGGGGGACTCTTCCGTCAAGGAAACGGAGAGCTCATACTTGATGGTGCGGTTGTCAGAAGCCTTTTTCTAAGCCTCCCCTGGCCCCACCGTGTCAGAAAGACGTGTCCCTCCACCTGCCGGGGACTTGATGAAGGAGAGTCACTCTGGTAGAAGTACCCGAAGCTCGAGGACTTCACTGCCGTCTCCCTTTCTCTGGCACGGGCCCGCCCCTGGAGGAGCCCTGTCTTCACCTGGCCGTGACGGCACCGCTCAGGGGAGCTGGAGACAGGACCCCAATGAGGGCAGGTGGATGGGAGCCTGTTCAAAATGACCTACACACCCAATCTGCCGTAGACATGGTCCACAGATCGTGGACGTGCCTGTGCCCCCGAAGACATCCGTGTGGCCCCGGGCATCCGGCAGCCATCTTCTCCATGTTCTCCTGACCTGTGCTCTCGCTCTTTTCTCCGGAGCACTCGCCTGATGATTCGTGGGGGCATGAAACCCCAGCTGGCAGGAGCCAAATGATCTTCCCAACACAAGGGAAAAGAAGAGGTGGGGTCCCGCATCCATCCAATGTTTCTGTGCCTAAGAATGAGTTTCTAAGAAATCTCATCCTCCTTTAGCTCCCTTAACACCCCCCCCACCCCGGCGCCCGCCAGCCCGGGCCATAGTATAGTTACTTTCCCAGATTTCCTCCCTCTCCTCAGCAGAACCGAAGAGATTGTAGGTGTTGCCACTTCTCTGAGTCTTTCTTTGCTTTCTTAGGAGGGCTGCCCCATGTCACGTAAAACTTGGAAGACATACATGCGTGAGCATCTCTCCTTGTGATTCTAACCCAGGGAAGAGCATTTAAAACTCGAAAGGAGGCAAACTAGGGTTCAGGCACCCAGAGTTGAGCTGGGTGGCCACTGGGAAGAGAGTTCCAGACCCCTTCCTGTTTGGGGGAGGGGGAAATCTCCCCCTCTGCCCCTCTTGAGTCCTCGTGGCTGGACTCATCCTAACATGGACTCAAGGCGGATAGAGGAAGCGGGAGCGGGAACACGTGTTCGTTTGTTGTTGTTGTTGTTGTTTTACCTTCTAGCCGTGAGAAGTGGCTGAGGCGGGCAGCTTTTCGACTGTGTAGACCAAGGGACAGTACATGTGTGAGACAGGGATCAGACCGAGAGACTTAGCTTTCGGGTGCGCCCTGAGGGAAGGAAGAATCTAAACAGAGTTTGGGCTTGGGGGGGGTCCCTGAAAGAAGTCACAGTGTCTGTCTCCCTAGGCTTCTCGGCCCCAATGAATTCCCTACTTTGGGGATCGGAGCGTCCTCCTAACTCCAGGTGCAGATGCAGGGAGTGCGCCTTTCACCCGCGAGAGAGATGGATGTCTCGCTTTCAGGGAGACACAAAGAAGAGCCCGAGGGTCCCTCTTGTGTTGGCCGCCTGCTTGAGGTCACCGTCACGCCAAATGATCACTGTGCCACGGAGGTGCATTTTGGCGTGGCCTATCCTGGGCTCCACAGCCACCTCCCTGAGAACGGGTATGGTCAGAACCGTAGGAAGCTCAAGGGCGCCGTCAGCCGGTTTCAAAAACGTATCTGTCAGCACCTGCTGGCTGCAACCGCGAGGTTTGCAAGTGCCCTCCGCATAATTCTCCCCCTCCCCCGCAACGACGTCATCACTTCCAATCCTGGCGAACAATGTATGGAACCTTTGCTGGGGTTTTCGTTTGTTTCTCTTTTGTGGGGTTTCTCTCTCTCTCTCTCTCTCTCTCTCTCTCTCTCTCTCTCTCTGTCTCTCTGTCTCTGTCTCTGTCTCTGTCTCTGTCTCTGTCTCTGTCTCTGTCTCTCTCTGTCTCTCTCTCTCTGTCACACGCGCTCTGATGTTCGGGGCCTAATGGGAGAAATGAAATCAAGCGAGGGGTTTTGCCCTCAGGTTGCCTTGGTCTCGGGTTGACTTGTGTGCGCTGAGAAAGACGGCCTTTACTGAAGGCCCTGCGCAGACTTTTTGACACCCCCGATCCATGGAATCCTGAAGCTGTGGAACCTAGAAATCTTTCGGTCTCCTTTTGATTTGGAAATCTTCTCCTTGACAGAAAGAAGCCCATTTAAAAGAGAAAAAGAAAAAGTGGAACTGCATGAGCAGATCGGTTTTTAGATCTCAGCCGGGCGGCTGCCCGGTTCTCTGGGGAGAACTGTCTTCATCTTGCAAATCTGTACACACAGCCCACAGTGGCCTGGGATGGAGGCCAGTGGACTGGATTGGGCAGAACCTGAGACCAGAGGAAAGAGAAAAAAAATAAGAAAAATGGTGGTGGTGGTTGGGGGGAGGGGGAAGAGGTCTGCTTTGAAAAATAGGAACTGCTGGCAGGGCTCCCTCACCCCCACCCCCCCACCCCAAAGTAGGACTGTGTATCCAGGCGTAGAAATGATACTGCGCCAAGAAGGCAAGCGCTGTTGAGACTGCTGTTCCTATGATGTTACAAACCGAAAGCGATGCTTTCTGGTCGAGGCTCTCCATGACAATCTGCTAAGCAAATCACACGTTGGCTGTTTTGGACGTTCTCTGCAGTTTTCATTGGGAGTGAGGAAGAGCCGTTTGTACATGTTTTGATACAATGTTTTGAATGCTGTGGGACCATGGTATGTTTCCGCCGTGGATGAACAAGGTTGCCTTTTCCAGCTTCCGCTTGCATGGTCATTTCCTGGTCCTGACGACCCCCCCGCCCCAAGTGAGGGAGGCCTGTGTGTCTTTGTGTCCATTTAGAAGGGTTGGTGCTTGATGCCAGCATGATATCCAAATCTTGATTTTGGACTTACCAAACTACTGTTGGGAGTTTGTTTCTTGTCTTAATCTCCCTTAACTCTTGCAGTCACCTGAGTGTCCACTCTTGATTTCGCGTCTCTCTCTGCCTCTGTCTCTGTCTCTCTCGCTCTTTCCTTTTGTTGATTTCTTCAAGGCAAGCCATCTTTTTCCTCCTCCTCCTCCTCCTCCTCCTCCTCCTCCTCCTCCTCCTCCTCCTCCTCCTCCTCCTCCTCCTCCCCCCCTCCTCCTCCTCCCCCACCACCCTCCTCTTCCTCTTGCTCCTTTCTCTGCCCCCCTCCCCCCTCCCTCCCTCCTCCCCCCGCCCTTTTAAAATTGAAGTCTAACAGACTGACAAGAGTATATTGGTTTTCAGGTGTATACCCTAGCGAGTGGCTATGTTTACACATGGCCCAGGGATCTCCGTGATAAGTCTCGTTACTGTCTGTCACCATTCGATGTCATGACAGTAGGATGGACTCTATTCCGCCTGCTGTACATGACATCCTGCGAGTGAGTTGTTTATTTCATAACTAGAAGTGGGCACCGCTTCCTCTCCCTCACCTATTGCACTCGTCTCCCTCTTCCCCCCTCCCTCCCTCCTCTGGCCACCCCCCATTTGTTCCTTTTAGGTGTCGAGGAACCTGTTTGCGGTTCCTTCTTTGTGTTCATGTGTGTGTATTGCTGTGTACGTTCTTCACAGACATGATAGTCTCGCGACCTGAGGTATCTTGTGTAGCGCAATACCCTCTGGGTCTCTCCATGTTTCCGCGGATGGCAAGACCTCATTCCCTGGTAGGGTTGAGTCATAAACGCGCGCGCGCCTGTGTGTGACTAGGTAGAGACGTATGCACACAGAGAGCGCTATCGGTATGTCCCTAACTATGGCTACATAGGGATAGGTGTGGATACACATACACGTGTATGTATGTGTCACCCTCACCCCCTCGGTGGGCACGTAGTGGAGTTGCTGGGTCACGTGGTAGTTGTTGGTGCAGTGCTTTCAGGGACTTCTGTGCTGTTTTCCGTAGTGTCATCTGTTGTCGGGGAGCCATTCTGTCAGGCGCCAGGTGATATCTCTGAGTCCTCCAGCATGACATGGTGGTGGTCTCTCTCAGCGTGAAAAATAGGTGTCCCGTCAGGAGCCACTTTCCTCTGCCGTTTGGAACTTGCTGTCGCGATTCCAGATCCTGGGCCTGGCCGTGTATGCTTGTGCAGAGAAATGCCAGCGCTTTCTATCATACCCTCCATTTAAAAAAAAAATGGTTCTGTATTTGATGGGCTGCGTTGGGTCTTTTTTTGCTGTGCGCGGGCTTTCTTTCCGTTGCGGTGAGTGGGGGCTCCCCTTCGTTGTGGTGCGCAGGCTCCTCATTGCCAGTGGCTTCTCTTGGTGCGGAGCACGGGCTCCAGGCACGGGGGCTTCAGGAGTTGCGGCACATGGGCTCAGTCGTTGTGCCTCACGGGCTTCGTTGCTCCGCGGCATGTGGGACCTTCCTGGAGCAGGGATCGAACCCGTGTCCCCTGCAGTGGCGGGCGGATTCTTAAGTAGTGCGCCAGCTAGGCAGCCCCAGTTGTTTCTTGTATTTCAGGGAAAGGTTTCCTTTGGCTTTTGGTTTTGTCCCCGCCCCCACCCCCCAAGAAAGGTACTGTTGGTTGCTTTGTTGACAGTGGAAAACTGTGTTGCGGTTGCTGTTGGAGTGGTGGGGGTCGTCGTCCTTGTTGCTTTGTTTCCTTTGTGGGCGTTGTTTTCTGTTGGTTTTTTCTGGCTTTGTTTCCTTGTGGATGAAAATGCCTGGTCTTGGTCTGCTCTGTTCAGGCCTCCTGCCCACTTTCCCCATCGGGTTGCTTGTTCTGGGGGGGCTGCGTTGCATGAGGCCTTGCCCTGTTTTGGACAGGAACCTCTTATGGGACATGCTTGAGGTTTTCAGATGCGTGTGTGTGTGTACGTGTACACGTGTGTGTGTCTGTACGTGTACACGTGTGCATACACGTACATGTGTGTGTGCCTTTACGTACTCCTTGAAGGGCCACAGCAGTCCCAGAGCTTGACTTTGACTTTTTGGTAGTTTGGCTTGGTTTGATTTTGGTGGGACGACAGGTCACTGTGAACCTTTACTGTAAATCTCTCTCTCACACGCACGCGCGCGCGCGCGCGCGCACACACACACGCACGCACGCACGCACGCACGCACGCACACTCACCACGTTGCATTGTGTAGATGTCCTGGAACGCGGTTTCTTTAGTGGATGGCTGTTGACTCGCTGCTCCCCGCCCCCCTGCCCCCGCCCGCCGGTGACTGTGGTCAGTCCATTTTGAAATCCACGTTCTGACCTCAAGGGCATGTTCCCCACCCACGCACCCATGTGTTCTCTTTGGACTTTGTCGCGGTCTGTGCGGAAATAGATGTTTGTTTCCATTTGTGTGGGGCCAGAGTGTATGTTTACTTTCGTTTCTAGCTTCCGGGCTCTGCGTATCAGCTTTCCAAAGCCCTTCCCCGTGCCAGAAGGGATGAGTTCCTGCGTCGTTCTCTGAGCGCTTGCCTGGTTTCGTTTCGCTGGTCCCCGCCTTCCCTCCCTCCCTCCCTCCCTCCCTCTCACCCTCCGGGGAGCTGGGGATCTCGCTTGTGGCACTGTGGGCGTCTCCGTGGAATTCCCCGCGCCCCCCCCCCCCCATGGCCTGGAATCGCGTCCCCTTCCAGGCAGCCTCCCGGCGGCATCTTGCCAGCTACCCCCGCCCCCGTGTGCTGCCGGGGATCGGGACGCGCCGTGTCGTGTCGTGTCGTGTCGGGCCGGGAGCTAGCTCCGAGGCGGACCCCTCGGGGCCGCGCGGGACGCCCGCCCCGCTCCGGGAGGAGCTCGGGCGTTTGGGCGGCCCGGCGCTCCGGCGTCCTCGGTGGCCGGCCGGCGACCGGGATCCGGCCCGGGGACGTTCGAGCCGGTTGTCGGGCGCCACCTGGCGGCCGCTTTTATATTGTCCCTTCCCTCCGGAGCTCCGGCGACCTTGTCGAGGGCTGTGACTCAGCCGCCGGGCCCGAAGCAGAGTTCCGGGAGGCGGGCGACGCTGGTGCTGGCAGCCCCGGTGGCGCCGAGGCGTAGGCGCCTCCTGCTGTCGCCTGAGATTGGGCCTGCAGATCTATGGGGCTGTGACTGCCGCCGCGCTCCCGAGCCGGGGCTGAGGGGCCGCCTGGCCGGGTCGACCAGCATGCGCCCGTGCCCCTCCGGCCGCGGGAACCCATGTCGGGTCGTGCCGCCGCGGTGGGAGAGGAGAGGGTCTGCCGCGCCCGGAGCGCCTGGGACTTGGTGGCCCGGCCTTCTCCTGGGCCGCCCTTGGGAGCGTTCGTTCCCCGACCCCCCCCACCTCCCTTTCCCGGTGCCCCCCGCGTCCCGCTCCGGAGGTGGGGACCGGCTCGGGCCGAGCGTTGAGGCCGGTGGAGGCCGCCACGGGCTCGGTGGTGGACGCGCGTGCGTCCCGGTCGTCAGATGCTTTCGGGCCGATGGTTTTCCGAGCCGGACTCCAGAGGTGAGGACCGGCCTGGGCCGCCAGCGGTGACCCGGAGAGGCTGGCCCGGGCCTGGGTGCGTTGCCCCGTGGGCTCCGGGCGTCTCCCTGGAGAAATGGGTTCAAGTCCCGATGGGTCCGGAGACGTGGACGGACCGGCCCCTGCTCGCGCAGGTGGCCGGCGAGGGTGCACCCGGCCTGTCAGCGTGCCCGCGTGGGTCCCGGTCGTCGGACGCGACTTTGTCTCCCCCCTCCGCTCTCCACCCCGAGTCCGGGCCGGGAGGTGGGGACTGGCGCGAGCCATACTGGGTGGCCCGGGGAGGGGCTCCCGGGCCCGGGCGTGGTCCCTCATGGGGCCCGCTCATCGGAGGCGGCTCGGAGGGGTGCTGTGTTTCTTTCTTGGAACCAAGTCCTGGCCCGGAGACTCGGATGGACCGGTGCCTGCCCGCGTGGGGGGACCGGGGAGGGCGTCCCCAGCCCGCTCCCTCTCCCCCGTGTCCCCGGCCCACTCTGCCACCCCTCCATCCCCGGGTCGACCAGGTGGCCCCGGGCGCTCCGGGGCAAGTGTGGATGGGGAAGTGTTGGGGGCAGGTGGCCGGACCGAGGTTCCGGGGGCCCCCGTGAACCTCGTGGGTGGGCCCCGCTGTCGGGCGCGATGATTTCTTCCGCCGGAAATGGGGCCTTTTTGCCACCAGATAGGTGCTGACACGGTGTTCTTCTGCGTCTGTCGCCGATAGACGCTGGGGCTCCGGACGCGGGCAGGACTCCGGGCTGGGGGCGGCTGTCTGACGCCCGGCTCGGTCCTTGCCGCTTGAGCTGCCCGCTTGGGCCTGCGCGCCGGCTCTTGCGTGCGCGTCCGGCTGCCCCGACCCGCGGTGCCGCCTCCGGCCTCTGGCTGAGCCCGAGGGCGGCGGGGCCAGGTGGCGTCGGGTGCTCGACCCTGTGCGCTGCCCCCGCTGCAGGCACCCGGTGGTGAGTGGCCGGCACGACCCCACCCCACAGGCTCTGTGCCCCGTGTCAGGCGTTCTCGTTCTGGGGTGGCTGGCTGCTCTTTGCCCGAGACGAAGGAGCGCCGGCAAGGCGGAAGCGGGCCTCCGTGTGACGGGTCTTCGCCGTGCCTCCCCTGCGGGCCTCCCCCGCCGTGGCTTTAGGCTGGGTGGGTCAACCGATTGATGTGGTGGTGCCACGCTCCGCTGGGCTGGGCCTAAGCCGTGCCAGACGAGGGACGGACGTTCCTGGGGGACGGGACCGCTCTTCTCGTTCTGTCCGCGGGCTCCTCGCCTCTCTTCCGCCCCGCCTGCCGGGGTGTGCGGAAGGCAGGGGTGCGGCCTCCGGCCCCGAACCCGCGGTCTCCCGCCCCCGCCTCCCAGCGTGGGCGGGGACCGGGGTCCTCGGACGCAGCAGACGCTCTCGCTGTGCCTCTTTGGCGTACGCCTCGCGAGCGGCCCTCCCCGCGGCGGGGAGGGCCGCCCCGCCGCCACGCTGCGCGCCCCCCGTCGGTGTGCGAGCGTGCCGCGCCTGGCCCTCCGTGGTGCTCCTGGAGCGCTCCAGGTCGTCCCTCAGGTGCCCGAGGCCGAGCGGTGGTGTTGTTCCCCTTTCCCAGCGTGTTCCTCGGGTCTCCGCCACCGTGGCGGGTGCCGTGAGCGGCTCTCTCTTGGGGGGGTCGAGACGGTAAGGGAGGTGCGCCCGCCTGTTCCCCCCGGCGGTGGGGCCAGGGGCCGCCTCGTTGTGCTGGTCCTCAGCGGCGTGCCGTGGGGGCTTGAGCTTGGCCGAGCGCACGCCCCGTGTGGTCCCCACTACGTGGGGGGCTGCGCGCGGGCGTGGGAGCGATCGTGGGGGCCGGGGCCTGTGAGAGAGGGGGCTGTGTCACGCATCTTGGGCGTGCTCCCCCTCGAGGGCCCGAGGGGCGAGCCCGAGGGCAGCAAGCCTTACCGAGGTCGTGCCCCGGCCCTGGCCGCGAACGCTCCCGTGGGCCGTGTGCTTACCCATACCGCAGACCCCCTCCCCTCCAGGTGACTGGAGGAGGTGTAGGCGGCTCACGGAAGCGCCTCTGCGGGCCCGAAGGAGAGGCGCTGAGTGGGGGATGACGCGCCCTCGGTGAGAAAGCCTTCTCTAGCGATCCGAGAGGGAGCCTTGGGGTACCGAACCCCCCAGCTGCC
>NW_026648329.1:27500-50000 GCF_030028045.1 Hippopotamus amphibius kiboko
TCGGGCCGCGGGCGCCCGGGACCCGGGCCGCCGAGCGGCCTGCAGGCTCCGTGGCCGCGGGCCGCCGAGCGACCCTCGTGCCGCGGGCTCCCCGAGACCCGGGCCGCCGAGCGGCCTGCAGGCCGCCGGCTGCCGGCTGCCGGCCGCCGAGCGACCCTCGGGCCGCGTGCCCCCGAGAGCCAGGCCGCCGGGAGACCGTCAGCACGCGCAGACTCGGGCTGCGCAGCCGCGGGCTGCCGGTGGACCCGCGGGCCCGCGGGACCCCGGTCAACCAGCAGGCCGCGCCGTCCCGTACCGCCGGGTGACCAGCACGGCGGCGGTCCCAGGCCCTCCACGCCCGTGCTGCTGAGCGGCCTGCAGGCCGCGGGCCGCCGAGCGACCCTCGGGCCGCGGGCGCCCGAGACCATGCCCGCCGGCCGCCGAGCGACCCTCGGGCCGCGGGCGCCCGAGACCCGGGCCGCCGGCCGCCGAGCGACCCTCGGGCCGCGCGCGCCCGAGACCATGCCCGCCGGCCACCGAGCGCCCCTCGGGCTGCGGGCGCCCGGGACCCGGGCCGCCGAGCGGCCTGCAGGCTCTGTGGCCGCGGGCCGCCGAGCGACCCTCGGGCCGCCGGTCGACTTGCAGGCAGGTCGACCAGCCGGCCGCGGGCCGCCGAGCGCCCCTCGGGCTGCGGGCGCCCGGGACCCGGGCCGCCGAGCGACCTGCAGGCTCCGTGGCCGCGGGCCGCCGAGCGACCCTCGCGCCGCGGGCTCCCCGAGAGCCGGGCCGCCGAGCGGCCTGCAGGCCGCGGGCTGCCGGCCGCCGAGCGCCCCTCGGGCTGCGGGCGCCCGGGACCCGGGCCGCCGAGCGGCCTGCAGGCTCCGTGGCCGCCGGCCGCCGAGCGACCCTCGGGCCGCGCGCGCCCGAGACCCGGGCCGCCGGCCGCCGAGCGACCCTCGGGCCGCGCGCGCCCGAGACCCGGGCCGCCGGCCGCCGAGCGACCCTCGGGCCGCGCGCGCCCGAGACCATGCCCGCCGGCCGCCGAGCGACCCTCGGGCCGCGCGCGCCCGAGACCATGCCCGCCGGCCGCCGAGCGACCCTCGGGCCGCGCGCGCCCGAGACCATGCCCGCCGGCCGCCGAGCGACCCTCGGGCCGCGCGCGCCCGGGACCCGGGCCGCCGGCCGCCGAGCGACCCTCGGGGCCGCGCGCGCCCGGGACCCGGCCCGCCGGCCGCCGAGCGACCCTCGGGCCGCGGGCGCCCGGGACCCGGCCCGCCGGCCGCCGAGCGACCCTCGGGCCGCGCGCGCCCGGGACCCGGGCCGCCGGCCGCCGAGCGACCCTCGGGCCTCGCGCGCCCGAGACCATGCCCGCCGGCCGCCGAGCGACCCTCGGGCCGCGCGCGCCCGAGACCATGCCCGCCGGCCGCCGAGCGACCCTCGGGCCGCGGGCGCCCAGAGACCCGGCCCGCCGGCCGCCGAGCGACAGCACGCGCGGACTCGGGCTGCGCAGCCCCGGGCTGCCGGTGGACCCGCGGCCGCCGCTTGACCCGTGTATGCTTGCTGTTCATCTCCTAGAGATTCCTGCACCAAGCTGATTGAATGAGGAACATGGAAGCACTGTATATAGGCTTTGCATTTTTCTCTTCGTTTCCTGTACTTTGCCTTCGTTTCCTTTGCGTGTGCTCTATTTTATTGTACATGTTATATTGCTTGTTATTTTTTTATTCATTTAAGGTAGGACCGCTTTTATGCGTTTCTACACCTCCCCGCCCCCCCCCCCCCCCCGCCCCGCGTCTCCCTCCTCTGGTGCCCGCCCCAAATGAGGTCGCATCATCTTTCATAGTGTACATCCTGGGCCAGCATAAGCTTTCCAAGAATAAAATGCCCCCCCGCCTTTCCTTCCCAAGGACACCACGAACACCTCCTGTCCTGTGCAGTGCTTTTTCACCCACCGCCAGCAGAGGGCCCTCTCTGACAGACCCAGGAACTCCCCTGCTCCGAGTCATCCAGGAGAGGCTGTTCCGTTCTGTGTGAAACGGGTGGGGTGGGCTGATGAGACATCATTGCTTAGAAGGCCATCGGGTTCACCGGTTCGGTGGCAAGAGAGAACATCCTCATCCTCCTTGAGGTTGACTCGGAAGGTCTTCGGGCCCGCAGGACACCGCCCCCAAATGGGCCTCCGTGGCATAGGGAGATTTTGCCATGCGAGGTGACAACAGGAGGGGAACACGGACCCTCCTTTCCTTCTCCCGTCTGAAAGCAGGAAGAAAATCTCTCACGGGAACAGGGTGGTGGAGGGGGCGGCCGGGAGGTGTAGAGATGAGGACTGACTGCTTTCCTGTCTTAAGAAATCACGAATCATCCAAGTGGGACCGCTCATAACACACAGAGGACAGAAGTGTGGACGAGATGAGGAGAATGTGTAAGGGAACGTCTTCCACAAGAACTCTTTTCCATAGGCCGACTTCAAGACTTTCCAACATCTCTAGGTTTAGGGGTGGACTGAGTGCCATGAAAGAATGGACATTCAGCAGCCTGTCTACATCATCTCCAAAGAAGGGAAAATGCTGAAACGTCCCTAGCTCCACAAGCCTAAGGGTCTCCCTGCTCCGGAGAGTTGGAGCATATGCGTGCTTCCATGCCTACACAGATCTTGCGCTTTAGGGAAACCACAAACTAGGCAGGAGCCTGGACTTCTACAAGGCAGTCCATGTTCACACGGGTCACTGTGGTTGGCTTCCTTACTTTCATTGGATTGGATTGGGGTGGGGTGGGGTGGGGTGGGGTGGGGGGCGGGGGGGGGGCGGTGACAAATGTCCAAGGATGAGGCATCCTAAAGAAGGAACGTGTGTGGTCCAAGCTACCCGAGGTCGCCATCCTCATTGTAGGAAGAGGACCTCTTTGGGGAGTGTGGGGAGGGGGGAGGCAAGGTAGAAGGTATGCAGATAAGGTTTGGGGGAGGGAAAAAAAGACATTTCGGTCCTAAAGCTAGTCATTTCGAAATGGGAAACAAAGGACACAAGGGAAAAGCTAAAACTGGGCACAGGCGATTGGAAAAGGTTTCTGAGGAGAAGAATCTTCGGAAAGGAATGGGAACCGTGGTCAGGACTGCTTAAGATGAGGATGGATTCAAGGACACACATGAGTGTTCGTATCAACAGGAAACCAGTGCAAAACTAGAATTCAGTTTTCTGTCTCTCGGTGAAAAAGGCCAACTTTGGGCTCGGGCTTGGGTGTTTCTTCTATTGCTCTGCTCTCTCCGTCATGAGAGAGAAAGCTTTCCTTCCTTTTTCCGGAAGGAAGGAAGGAAGGAAGGAAGGAAGGAAGGAAGGCAGGCAGGCAGGCAGGCAGGCAGGCTTATGTCTTCTAAAAATCATCACTTCTTTTCTAGGTTACCTTTATCAGGTCTTGGGGGACTCACGTGGACTTAGTCCTCTTGATATTCAAAGAGCCAGGGTTGGCTCACAAGGAAAGAGGCGTCTCTCTTTGCCTAGCAAGTCTTTCCCTGGGATGTGGGTGACGTGGCTAAGGAGGCACTGTTCCCCAGTGACCTATCTAACTGTTTTACACTCGTTGGGGTATTTTGGACACATTTGCCCCCAAACCGAATGACACATGAAGTCTTTTGCACTTAGAATGCATGTTGAGAGAGGATCCAAGAGGAGAGGGCCTAGCTCAAGAATGTGTTCTCTCTCCTTCGAAAGCAGAGCCATGAAACGGAGTAGGCTTCCTGGAGAGGTTTCCTGACATGGGAAGCGTTGTCGAAGAGGAAGGAACGTGAAGCCTTCTTTGGCTTGTGTCTATACACGGGTGTGTTCCAGCTGCTCTGGAAATGATGGGATCCTTCTTCTCTGCCCTGGCATACAGGGTTTTCGGTCGTCCAAATGGAGGCTCACACGACAGGGACTGAGCCCAGTATCAAGGAGATATTCCACCCGAGTTTCATGCCGAGGCGGCAACAACAGCCTCTTGAAAGATGATGGGGGGTGGGGGGGGGGCCACACGTGGATCAATTCCATTCTGTCCATTCAACAGAGGGTCGGGGCTACAGCAGACCCCAGAGAGGGACAGCAGACCCCAGAGAGGGGCAGCAGCCCGGCCGGCCACTGGGTCTCCATGTCTCAGGCTTCCTGGGGAACCTCACCCCCCCCCCCAGGTCCCCGCCGCCCCCCGCATTCCGCCACCCACCTTGGTGCATTTCGAATGGCTCCAATTGTAAATAGATGCTGGTGGGAAGATTTCTACAGGTTACCTGCAATGGCTGACCTGTCATGCTTGTCACCCTGGGGGAAAACAATTCTCTTTGTCCCCAGAGGCGTCAGACCTCCTCTCTCAGGAACCCCTGAGCCCCGGCCACTGGACTTCACTCCACTGGCACGTAGTAAGGGTCATCCAAACGTTCCTGTGACGGTGAGTATGGTTTCCATGTGGGTTGAAGCCTTCCCTTGCTGCAAGCCTTCTGTCCTCACCATGGCATAGAGACGGTTAAAAAAAAATTGTGTTTGCCACTTTGGGTATACCTTCCACAGCCTGCAGTGATCAAGGCACCCACTTCGCTGGGCAAGTCCTATGAGCCTTCACAAAAGCTCTTGCAAACTTCTTGGGACCATCACTTTTCCAGTCACGCTCAATCATCAGGCAAGATTGACAGGGCCGATGGGAAAACTGGACTCCGAGAAGAACGAGTGACCTACGTGGGGCTGAATGAACTGAGGACTAGGATGATAGTGTGTGTATGACTACTTGTCTACAATAGGACTGATTGGGGAAGCCGCTGGGGGCGGGGGGGGGGGGGCCAGGGTGCGGATACCTTAGGAGCTTGGGATGAACATATACACATTCCTATACGTAAAGTGGATAATCAACAAGCTCTTACGACTTGGCACAGGAAACTATACTCAATACTTTGTAATAACCTATAAGAGAAAAAAAATCTGAAACAGAATCTATATCTATCTATCTATCTACCTATCTTTCTATCTAAATCACTGTGCTGTACACCTGAAACTGCACGACATTATAAATGCTTCCATTATTTCAAACAGAAAAGAATCTCCTAACCTGAGTGAGAGAGAGAGAGAGAGAACAGGACGGATTGTGAAATCTTTTCTTTTCCAGCTACAAGGGAAAATGAAAACAAACAAAACCCAATTTATTTTAAAAGTTGGACATCCATTTGGTGACTTGTACCCTTGTCAGCAAAATGGAATCACTTCTCTTTTTCTCCCTACCTGCTCCGTCCAGAATTCAGAAACTCTCCGTGAGGCTCCTTATTTCTTTGGCAAGAGAGTCACTTGCACGCGTTCCTTAGAGGCCCACGTTACGTTTCCATAAAACGGGAATACACACTTGTGGATATGAGATTCTGGTGCTATTCATTTTCCTTAGGGTGTTGCTTTTCACCTGAAAACCGGACTGGATCCTGAAGTCTTTCAAGTTGCCCCCAATATCTGGCTACAACTCTCTCCATGAATGTTTCCCACTTTCGCCCACCCTTTTGACTTGGCATCACTGACAACGAAAACGGCCCTTTGCCTGAAGCCCTACAGACCGAAGCTGGAGGACTTGGTGAAAACTTTAGAGACATGGCCACCACAGCTCCTGTGGAAACCATCCTGGTGCCTGTTTCTGTGAGAGCCACTCTGAAAGTCGAACCAAACACCCGACATCATCACAGCCATTTCAAACTGCTAAAGTTGCTTCCACCCTAACATCTACAAATCTTCTTCACTGACACCGCCCCCCACACGCTCCCCCCCCCCCCCCGCACTGGTTTATAATCGGCTCCAGTGATGGACCTTTGTCTTCCTTTGGTTTCCATACAAGTGCCTCTTAGGAAATAACCTGATTGCTTGCACCACAGGCCTAGTTTTTGGGAGCCCATCAACATCACTGCCTCCTGAGAGGAGATATGATAACTGTTTCACAGAACCGACCTGTTCTCAGAACTCAGAAACAGTTTCCATGAAATGGAGGCCTCTACTAACCTATTTTCTCCCTTTCCCTCCCTCCCCGCCTCCCTCCCTCCCTCCATCTCCCTCTCCCTCTCTCACACACACACACACACACACACACACACACACACAGTCACCAGGTCAGCTTTCAATATGTTCAGAGTAGGCCGCCCCAAAATGTGTCTCCTTGAATTCAAGTCGCTTAAGAACTGGACAGCACAAGACCGGACATTCTGGCCCTCCTTTCTGTCCTCCCACAGCAGAGCACGATCTCAAGTTAAGACGTTTGCTTCCACGCATGTCCGTGATTCTCAAATGGTTTAGTGGGGTTTCCTGGGTTAGGAAAAAGAGGGGACTCCTATTTGCCTGAGACAAGGAGAAGTTCTCACACAACCTTCACCCATCCCTCCCTCCCTCCCTCCCTCCCTCCCTCCCTCCCTCCCTCCCTCCCTGCAGTTTGGAGGGGGCAGCCTAAGGGTGGGGAAATTGGGGAAGGAAAAAAAAAAGCCGTTCGATAAAGGGGAGCTCGAGGCAAAGTCAAAGGCTCCCGATCTGACCGGAGAGCATTCTGCATTTGAATGAAGCGATTGAACAAGGCCCTGCGGAATGAAGCGTCCGGACTTCCCCTCCCCCTCTCCCGGCAACTATCAGCCCTGGCGACTTGGGAAGGAGCGAGCGGTGGAGAAGCGGGCGGGGGCGGGGGCGGGGGCGGGGGCGGGGGCGGGACCAACAGACAATAGCCGCTGCCTGCCTGCCTGCCTGCCGGGCTGAGGCCTGAGGGCTGCGGGCCACGCTGGTTTCTGCAACTCAATCCCTTCCAGGAAGCACCTGTGATGACTGCTTGGCAGGGAATGGTCAAAGCTGAACTCTCTTGGCCTATTTCTGAAAAAGGCCTGAGTCTCAGCTACGACAGATTTTCTGGATTTCTTGGCCCATGCGCAGACCCGCACCCTCCCATCCTGTCAGATCCTTTGTACCCACACCTCCCCTGGGAGAGTTCGTTGGCCTCGTCTGGAACATGAACAAGCAAAACCAAACATAGTGTGACATGATGTATTGGTCTTTATTGAAAAGAAACGTGCTCCTCTCGCACACCTGAGGGCAGGAAGCAAAGGCACGTTCTCAGCAGGACGGGGGACAGGGAACCCGAACCCAGGCCGGTCAGCAGTGGCCCCCTGCCCCCCACCGCCCCGCCCTCCCCATCCCCGTCTCTCCCAGGCCCACGTGGGGCCTCCCTTCCCTGCCTCTCTCTGTGCCCCTCGTCTCCAGCTCCCCCAGCCCAGCTTCCGCACCCCCCCCCCCCGGCCCCGGGAAGGGGAGGCATGTCTGTCCCAGCTCCAGTTCTGATATTTCACTTGTGAAACTTCCCTAGGCCCAGGTGCCAGCTTGCCGTCCTGCTGCTTCATGTCCGTCTCTATCAGCCATGCCCAAAGGGCACGGGAAATTATGGACAGCAAATAGCACACCTAGACGGTGTGTGCGTGGGGGGGGGGGTGTCCCTTCTCCAGGAAGCAGTGAGGGAACAAAAGGAGGCCTGGGGGAAGGAGTCCTGGGTGCCTATCATCGCGCCCCCGCCCCCCCACCGCCCCGCAGAGCACCATTCATTTCCATCTCCGCATCTGAAGGACACATAGTCCTGGTTGAAGCAACTTGATGAGGATTCCCCTCCTAACGACGTGACAGAACCTATGAAGAACTGCACTCCTTGAATCCATAAATGCTAACGGGATCCAAGGAGTTTTCCATCAATGGCAGAAAAAGAAATGGTCCTGAACATAATAACTGCCAAGTATTCCTCTAGACGGAGGCATCATTCACTTTTTCTTAACTTTTTTTCTTTTCATGTTTTACAATAAACTGTATATATTTAGAGTGTACAATTTGGTACCCCAATCTTCCAATTCATTCCCCCCCAACCCTCCCCGCTTTCCCCACTTGGTGTCCATATGTTTGTGCTCTACATCTGTGTCTCTCTTTCTGCCTTGCACACCAGTTGATGTGTACCATTTTTCTGCAGTCCACATATATGTGTGAATATACAATATTTGTTTTTCTCTTTCTGACTCACTCTCATTCACTTGTTAACAACAGTAACGATGACGACGACCACGACGACGACGACAAGGACAAGGATAAGGACCGGAAAAACAACAACAGAGAGAGCACTGGGCGAGTTTTCCACTTCTTAAAGGAAGGAGGCCGTGTTCCCAGGCAGGTTGGCTCAGCTGCACAGTTCCCTCCGGTGACTATTCCTGGGGGCACCGTCGAGGTGATGCACGAAACACACAGGAGGAGGCCTTCTTGAATGTCCTGCCCAGGAAATGGGGACATGATTCCAGCAGTGGCGATGGCTGCCCTTCTCTTTAGGGTGACACACGGGCCTGATGGCACCGGGCAAACCCTCCCCTCCCTCCCTCCCTCCCTCCCTCCCTCCCACCTACCTTCCTTCCTTCCTTCCTTCCTTCCTTCCTTCCTTCCTTCCTTCCTTCCTTCTTGAGGCTCTTGGCCTCCCCACTGAAAGGAAGAGCCCAGGGCCCAGCAGCAAAGACCTTCTGCTGATCCTTGCCAGGGGGCTCTCATTTTACACACTTGAATAGGATCAGTAGACACCGTCATCTCATGAGAAGCAGAAAATATCATCTAAAAGCCTACTTTCCTGGTGTCTCAGCGTCCAGGGCTCCTCCTTCTCAGGGATCTTGTGCTCTGTAGGGATAATTCACATGCTGGGGGAGTAGGTTCCCAATAGCATCTTATGAAATGGATTACAGGATGTCTTCCTTTGAAAAAGATAAAGATTATTTGGGAAAGTTATTCATATGAAGCACATGGATGATATCCTCTCTGATCTATATATTAGAGTTGACCGTTGAACAACCAACATGGGGGATTAGGGGGGCCGACCCCACACACACCATTGAGAACCCATGCATAACTTCACAGTCCAAGCTCTGTATCGGGGCTTCCACCTCTGGGTACTCAGCAACCAGAGATCCTGCAGTGCCATAGTGCACAGCTATGGAAAACATCCCCTTATGAGTCACACACACACACACACACACACACACACACACACACACACACGCGCGCGCACGTGCTCGAGCGCAGACATCTCAACTTTGTTACCCAAACGTTAGTGGTGTTCGAATAATCTTAGAAGTGATGACTGCTGTCTGATGAAATCAATGGATCCATCAATCAATCTATGACACTACACTTTGTATTTCCTAGTCTCAAAATTATTTGGAATTTGGCTCCTTAGAAGTTTAGCTTGGTCCTTCAAGGACAGTGTCAGTTGGAGAGAAAATAACATTTCTTCAAATCATGGAAGTGAAATAGTCCTGGACGCTTATGTGAAACATTAACATAATTTTTCTTCTTTATTTTATAAGATAACTGGAATTAGGAAGAAAATCTCCTCGTGAAAAACCAGGTGCTACCTTTCCTTGACTGATGATCGAAGAGGAGAAAGCATTTTCTGGGCCCATGCAACTTGAGAGAAGTTCTAACTTTTCTGGAAAAGAAAGATTCCCACCCTCCCCTTGCTCGGCCATGCTAGAAACCTTCCCCTGCCCCAAACTCTGACGTGTCCCCTTGTTTGGCCTCACTGTGTGTCGTCCGTGGGCACGGGAACACACTTGCGTTCCGTAACAGGAGAGCCTATGGAGAAAAGATCTCTGCCCACTTTCATGGGATCTGCATTGCTGGCTAGGTAAACCTAAGACATCAAAAGAAGTGCCTTGGAACACATGCTCCTTCCACACTGGTCACCTCATAGGATTCCTAAATGACTCTGGTTCAGCACTCACTCGACTTGGCTGTGTTTCTGTGCTTCCTGACCTAAAGGATCTATCTGGATATGCCACCCGATAGAAGCTGAAATAAATTCACTTTGGACGTGTGTGAATGCCGTTCATACAGAGAGTGGGGACTGCAGGGAGCTCTTGTGGATAAAGAAAAATGGGGGAACACATGTAGGCGACAGCACATAAAGTATAGAAAGATACACGAAGGTTTCCTTCGTTCGCGGGTTGGGAAGGGGGAACGACAGAACATTCCCTGCTTCTACTCTACGCACGCACGCAGGCAGGCAGGCAGGCAGGCAGGCAGGCAGGCAGGCAGGCACCGGAGTGGGGTGGGGTGGGGGGAGCTGGCTCCTTACCCCACCCACCAGGGACGCGTGCGCGTTTAAAGAGACCAGGAGGAACGTGGTGGCGGTGGCGATGAGGAAGGAGGACCACGTTCAAGGTGTGGATTTGCGGTGAGGGCTACGTGAGGTGACTAAGAACTCGGTGCAGTGAGCGGCCCATACAAGGACAGAAGCGATGGTCCCCTAATGCTTGCAGGGCCTGGCCAGGAGCATGAACGGGCGCCCGTGTCCCCAGGTTGGCATCATGACACTAGTTCATCCCTGTGAAACAGGATGTGTTTTCTGTGTTCTCCTGTCTTGACAAACACACGTCTTTACCTGTGTCTCCGTACAACGACGGTCTCTGCGTGACAGTCGGCAGAACATCCCCAGGGACAATTATCACAGAGACCTGAGGTTCTGCTTGGCTGGCAATGCTTGTGTGAATACTGCAGTGAGATACAGACAGACAGACAGACAGACAGACAGACACACACACACACACACACACACACACACACACACCCCTACGTATAATTATGTGTATTTAATACGATATCTGTATTGATTTTCTGTCTCAGATGACGAATGATGCTGTCAGCCTCATGATTTTCACACAGGGTTTCTGTGTGTGTCCTACTGTCGGGACAACATAGCCGGTCTGTGTCATGGAAGCAGAGACACCGTGGGAGTCACAGGAATGAAGACCTCGTTCTAGGAACTGGACCTTCCAGAGGCCTGGGAGCAGCTGGGCAGGGCAGGGCTGGGCTGGGCTGCGGAGGAGGGGAGGGGAGGGAAGGCTGTGGCTCTCAGTCCTCTGAGTGCCCGGTGGCAGTGGCGGAGGTGGCAGTGCCGATGGAGCTGTCAGCGCCCACAGGGAAAGGTAGCCACCGATGTGCGGGGCCACAGGGGAGACATGGAGAGACTCGGGGGAAGGCACAGCTGTCCCTCGGTGGATCTGCGGCCAGGCAGCCAGGAGTGGCCTGGGCCACTGTCGTCCAGGGGGCACCAGCTGGGAACACTAGCCAGACGCAGGGCGGCGGGGGTGGGTGGGTGTGTGTGTGTGTGTGTGTGTATGTGTGGATGGACAGCCTTCCACCCTGCACCTCTGTGCCCACCTGTCACCGTGTGGGATGGCGACAGCCTGCAGAGAGCCTTGGCTGTGGCTTCACTTCCAATGCCTACATCCCATCCAGCGTTCTCTTCGCACCAGCCCTACCCTGGGGTCGCACGGGGAGGGGGAGACTCAGAAAGGCGGTTCCCAGGCTGCCCCCGCATGGAAGTCACATGAGCCTCCGGACATGGCCGTGCCACGTCAAACACGCGTCTGGAGGTAGGTCAGACTTTACATTGTGTTACGGTTTGTTTTCTTGGGAGAAGTTGTGTCTCTTAGGCCAGGAGCAACTGGAATTGTCGGTCAAAGTCCTCAGGCAGCCCTTTGACTTGGAGGCCGAGCACAAGTTTGACACGGTATGTTTCCGGTGACATGGAATTGCAGATGGCCCACGAAGCATGCTCTCGGCAATACTGCCAAGCCTGTGGTCTCACAGGGGACGGTCTCCTCGACCGAGATGTCACCATCTCGGGAGTCCGCACCTGGAGCGACACGGTGACCTCAGGACGGGCGCCCTGTCTGTGCGCCCCATCCGGATGCGCGTGGACGGGAATGGAGCAGCTCTGGGAACGGTGGACGATGCCAGCTCTTGTTCTTCTGCTCTGCTGCCTGCCGTGCACGGCTGTGGAGAGGGACGCGCCGCTGTGGAGAGGGATGAGCCGAGTCCAGTGTCTCTGAACCCACCCCAGGCAAAGAGGAGCAGGACAGTGGGTGTGGGCCCTCCCTCGTGTGTGGCCAGGATCCTGTGCGGGGGGAGAGTCCCTGGCCCTCCCGCTGAGAGGAAGGTGCGAGAGGTGGATCGGCGGCGGCGTCTTTCCTCGGGGCCCCAGAGCTTCTGCGGCTCCGATCTCCCCTCTTCACAGTTCTAGTTGGCGCCCGCCCCAGCACAAACCTACCTGAGAGCTTCCCTGGTATCCGGAAGCGATGGCTTTGTGTTTTGAGGACGCAAGGGGAGAAAGAGCTGAGCAAAGCTTTTCCCTGGAACCTGAGTGTCTATGGGTGTGTCTGGCCCATCACCAGCGAGCGTGCTGAGTGCCACTTCCTGAGGGCAGGTGCTCTTTAAGGAAAGTATGGCTTCGTATCTTTGTGACACGCAGGCCCTTCTAGAATGTGGAGCGAGTTTCTCAAGAATCCCAGCAGAATCCCAGGTGCTGTGGAGGCTAGGGCCTCAAAGGTCCGGCTCCATCCCCTCTCTCCATCCTGGCCTGGCCTGGCCTGGCTGGGCCCCTAAGGACCCTGCTGGCCTCTAGAGTGGCCCCTGCTTCTCGGTTGGTTTCCACGCTGCTGCTCACAGAGCCATCTTCTCCAAAGGCAGCCGACCGCCGTATTCCTTCCGTGGAGGCCTGGCACGGCTCTCCTCGGCTTGGATGATAGCATGAGAGGACTGACAAGCTGGGTCCTTCCTCCAGGGCTGACCTTTTACAAACTCCGCCTTGAAGAGGGGTAAAGTCAGCATGTCATTCTCACGTGTAAGATGGGACCCGAGGGGCCCGTTCCTAGCTCTACCACTTGGGAGAGTGGGGGACTCTTCCGTCAAGGAAACGGAGAGCTCATACTTGATGGTGCGGTTGTCAGAAGCCTTTTTCTAAGCCTCCCCTGGCCCCACCGTGTCAGAAAGACGTGTCCCTCCACCTGCCGGGGACTTGATGAAGGAGAGTCACTCTGGTAGAAGTACCCGAAGCTCGAGGACTTCACTGCCGTCTCCCTTTCTCTGGCACGGGCCCGCCCCTGGAGGAGCCCTGTCTTCACCTGGCCGTGACGGCACCGCTCAGGGGAGCTGGAGACAGGACCCCAATGAGGGCAGGTGGATGGGAGCCTGTTCAAAATGACCTACACACCCAATCTGCCGTAGACATGGTCCACAGATCGTGGACGTGCCTGTGCCCCCGAAGACATCCGTGTGGCCCCGGGCATCCGGCAGCCATCTTCTCCATGTTCTCCTGACCTGTGCTCTCGCTCTTTTCTCCGGAGCACTCGCCTGATGATTCGTGGGGGCATGAAACCCCAGCTGGCAGGAGCCAAATGATCTTCCCAACACAAGGGAAAAGAAGAGGTGGGGTCCCGCATCCATCCAATGTTTCTGTGCCTAAGAATGAGTTTCTAAGAAATCTCATCCTCCTTTAGCTCCCTTAACACCCCCCCCACCCCGGCGCCCGCCAGCCCGGGCCATAGTATAGTTACTTTCCCAGATTTCCTCCCTCTCCTCAGCAGAACCGAAGAGATTGTAGGTGTTGCCACTTCTCTGAGTCTTTCTTTGCTTTCTTAGGAGGGCTGCCCCATGTCACGTAAAACTTGGAAGACATACATGCGTGAGCATCTCTCCTTGTGATTCTAACCCAGGGAAGAGCATTTAAAACTCGAAAGGAGGCAAACTAGGGTTCAGGCACCCAGAGTTGAGCTGGGTGGCCACTGGGAAGAGAGTTCCAGACCCCTTCCTGTTTGGGGGAGGGGGAAATCTCCCCCTCTGCCCCTCTTGAGTCCTCGTGGCTGGACTCATCCTAACATGGACTCAAGGCGGATAGAGGAAGCGGGAGCGGGAACACGTGTTCGTTTGTTGTTGTTGTTGTTGTTTTACCTTCTAGCCGTGAGAAGTGGCTGAGGCGGGCAGCTTTTCGACTGTGTAGACCAAGGGACAGTACATGTGTGAGACAGGGATCAGACCGAGAGACTTAGCTTTCGGGTGCGCCCTGAGGGAAGGAAGAATCTAAACAGAGTTTGGGCTTGGGGGGGGTCCCTGAAAGAAGTCACAGTGTCTGTCTCCCTAGGCTTCTCGGCCCCAATGAATTCCCTACTTTGGGGATCGGAGCGTCCTCCTAACTCCAGGTGCAGATGCAGGGAGTGCGCCTTTCACCCGCGAGAGAGATGGATGTCTCGCTTTCAGGGAGACACAAAGAAGAGCCCGAGGGTCCCTCTTGTGTTGGCCGCCTGCTTGAGGTCACCGTCACGCCAAATGATCACTGTGCCACGGAGGTGCATTTTGGCGTGGCCTATCCTGGGCTCCACAGCCACCTCCCTGAGAACGGGTATGGTCAGAACCGTAGGAAGCTCAAGGGCGCCGCCAGCCGGTTTCAAAAACGTATCTGTCAGCACCTGCTGGCTGCAACCGCGAGGTTTGCAAGTGCCCTCCGCATAATTCTCCCCCTCCCCCGCAACGACGTCATCACTTCCAATCCTGGCGAACAATGTATGGAACCTTTGCTGGGGTTTTCGTTTGTTTCTCTTTTGTGGGGTTTCTCTCTCTCTCTCTCTCTCTCTCTCTCTCTCTCTCTCTCTCTGTCTCTCTGTCTCTGTCTCTGTCTCTGTCTCTGTCTCTGTCTCTGTCTCTGTCTCTCTCTGTCTCTCTCTCTCTGTCACACGCGCTCTGATGTTCGGGGCCTAATGGGAGAAATGAAATCAAGCGAGGGGTTTTGCCCTCAGGTTGCCTTGGTCTCGGGTTGACTTGTGTGCGCTGAGAAAGACGGCCTTTACTGAAGGCCCTGCGCAGACTTTTTGACACCCCCGATCCATGGAATCCTGAAGCTGTGGAACCTAGAAATCTTTCGGTCTCCTTTTGATTTGGAAATCTTCTCCTTGACAGAAAGAAGCCCATTTAAAAGAGAAAAAGAAAAAGTGGAACTGCATGAGCAGATCGGTTTTTAGATCTCAGCCGGGCGGCTGCCCGGTTCTCTGGGGAGAACTGTCTTCATCTTGCAAATCTGTACACACAGCCCACAGTGGCCTGGGATGGAGGCCAGTGGACTGGATTGGGCAGAACCTGAGACCAGAGGAAAGAGAAAAAAAATAAGAAAAATGGTGGTGGTGGTTGGGGGGAGGGGGAAGAGGTCTGCTTTGAAAAATAGGAACTGCTGGCAGGGCTCCCTCACCCCCACCCCCCCACCCCAAAGTAGGACTGTGTATCCAGGCGTAGAAATGATACTGCGCCAAGAAGGCAAGCGCTGTTGAGACTGCTGTTCCTATGATGTTACAAACCGAAAGCGATGCTTTCTGGTCGAGGCTCTCCATGACAATCTGCTAAGCAAATCACACGTTGGCTGTTTTGGACGTTCTCTGCAGTTTTCATTGGGAGTGAGGAAGAGCCGTTTGTACATGTTTTGATACAATGTTTTGAATGCTGTGGGACCATGGTATGTTTCCGCCGTGGATGAACAAGGTTGCCTTTTCCAGCTTCCGCTTGCATGGTCATTTCCTGGTCCTGACGACCCCCCCGCCCCAAGTGAGGGAGGCCTGTGTGTCTTTGTGTCCATTTAGAAGGGTTGGTGCTTGATGCCAGCATGATATCCAAATCTTGATTTTGGACTTACCAAACTACTGTTGGGAGTTTGTTTCTTGTCTTAATCTCCCTTAACTCTTGCAGTCACCTGAGTGTCCACTCTTGATTTCGCGTCTCTCTCTGCCTCTGTCTCTGTCTCTCTCGCTCTTTCCTTTTGTTGATTTCTTCAAGGCAAGCCATCTTTTTCCTCCTCCTCCTCCTCCTCCTCCTCCTCCTCCTCCTCCTCCTCCTCCTCCTCCTCCTCCTCCCCCCCCCTCCTCCTCCTCCCCCACCACCCTCCTCTTCCTCTTGCTCCTTTCTCTGCCCCCCTCCCCCCTCCCTCCCTCCTCCCCCCGCCCTTTTAAAATTGAAGTCTAACAGACTGACAAGAGTATATTGGTTTTCAGGTGTATACCCTAGCGAGTGGCTATGTTTACACATGGCCCAGGGATCTCCGTGATAAGTCTCGTTACTGTCTGTCACCATTCGATGTCATGACAGTAGGATGGACTCTATTCCGCCTGCTGTACATGACATCCTGCGAGTGAGTTGTTTATTTCATAACTAGAAGTGGGCACCGCTTCCTCTCCCTCACCTATTGCACTCGTCTCCCTCTTCCCCCCTCCCTCCCTCCTCTGGCCACCCCCCATTTGTTCCTTTTAGGTGTCGAGGAACCTGTTTGCGGTTCCTTCTTTGTGTTCATGTGTGTGTATTGCTGTGTACGTTCTTCACAGACATGATAGTCTCGCGACCTGAGGTATCTTGTGTAGCGCAATACCCTCTGGGTCTCTCCATGTTTCCGCGGATGGCAAGACCTCATTCCCTGGTAGGGTTGAGTCATAAACGCGCGCGCGCCTGTGTGTGACTAGGTAGAGACGTATGCACACAGAGAGCGCTATCGGTATGTCCCTAACTATGGCTACATAGGGATAGGTGTGGATACACATACACGTGTATGTATGTGTCACCCTCACCCCCTCGGTGGGCACGTAGTGGAGTTGCTGGGTCACGTGGTAGTTGTTGGTGCAGTGCTTTCAGGGACTTCTGTGCTGTTTTCCGTAGTGTCATCTGTTGTCGGGGAGCCATTCTGTCAGGCGCCAGGTGATATCTCTGAGTCCTCCAGCATGACATGGTGGTGGTCTCTCTCAGCGTGAAAAATAGGTGTCCCGTCAGGAGCCACTTTCCTCTGCCGTTTGGAACTTGCTGTCGCGATTCCAGATCCTGGGCCTGGCCGTGTATGCTTGTGCAGAGAAATGCCAGCGCTTTCTATCATACCCTCCATTTAAAAAAAAAATGGTTCTGTATTTGATGGGCTGCGTTGGGTCTTTTTTTGCTGTGCGCGGGCTTTCTTTCCGTTGCGGTGAGTGGGGGCTCCCCTTCGTTGTGGTGCGCAGGCTCCTCATTGCCAGTGGCTTCTCTTGGTGCGGAGCACGGGCTCCAGGCACGGGGGCTTCAGGAGTTGCGGCACATGGGCTCAGTCGTTGTGCCTCACGGGCTTCGTTGCTCCGCGGCATGTGGGACCTTCCTGGAGCAGGGATCGAACCCGTGTCCCCTGCAGTGGCGGGCGGATTCTTAAGTAGTGCGCCAGCTAGGCAGCCCCAGTTGTTTCTTGTATTTCAGGGAAAGGTTTCCTTTGGCTTTTGGTTTTGTCCCCGCCCCCACCCCCCAAAAAGGTACTGTTGGTTGCTTTGTTGACAGTGGAAAACTGTGTTGCGGTTGCTGTTGGAGTGGTGGGGGTCGTCGTCCTTGTTGCTTTGTTTCCTTTGTGGGCGTTGTTTTCTGTTGGTTTTTTCTGGCTTTGTTTCCTTGTGGATGAAAATGCCTGGTCTTGGTCTGCTCTGTTCAGGCCTCCTGCCCACTTTCCCCATCGGGTTGCTTGTTCTGGGGGGGCTGCGTTGCATGAGGCCTTGCCCTGTTTTGGACAGGAACCTCTTATGGGACATGCTTGAGGTTTTCAGATGCGTGTGTGTGTGTACGTGTACACGTGTGTGTGTCTGTACGTGTACACGTGTGCATACACGTACATGTGTGTGTGCCTTTACGTACTCCTTGAAGGGCCACAGCAGTCCCAGAGCTTGACTTTGACTTTTTGGTAGTTTGGCTTGGTTTGATTTTGGTGGGACGACAGGTCACTGTGAACCTTTACTGTAAATCTCTCTCTCACACGCACGCGCGCGCGCGCGCGCGCACACACACACGCACGCACGCACGCACGCACGCACGCACACTCACCACGTTGCATTGTGTAGATGTCCTGGAACGCGGTTTCTTTAGTGGATGGCTGTTGACTCGCTGCTCCCCGCCCCCCTGCCCCCGCCCGCCGGTGACTGTGGTCAGTCCATTTTGAAATCCACGTTCTGACCTCAAGGGCATGTTCCCCACCCACGCACCCATGTGTTCTCTTTGGACTTTGTCGCGGTCTGTGCGGAAATAGATGTTTGTTTCCATTTGTGTGGGGCCAGAGTGTATGTTTACTTTCGTTTCTAGCTTCCGGGCTCTGCGTATCAGCTTTCCAAAGCCCTTCCCCGTGCCAGAAGGGATGAGTTCCTGCGTCGTTCTCTGAGCGCTTGCCTGGTTTCGTTTCGCTGGTCCCCGCCTTCCCTCCCTCCCTCCCTCCCTCCCTCTCACCCTCCGGGGAGCTGGGGATCTCGCTTGTGGCACTGTGGGCGTCTCCGTGGAATTCCCCGCGCCCCCCCCCCCCCCATGGCCTGGAATCGCGTCCCCTTCCAGGCAGCCTCCCGGCGGCATCTTGCCAGCTACCCCCGCCCCCGTGTGCTGCCGGGGATCGGGACGCGCCGTGTCGTGTCGTGTCGTGTCGTGTCGGGCCGGGAGCTAGCTCCGAGGCGGACCCCTCGGGGCCGCGCGGGACGCCCGCCCCGCTCCGGGAGGAGCTCGGGCGTTTGGGCGGCCCGGCGCTCCGGCGTCCTCGGTGGCCGGCCGGCGACCGGGATCCGGCCCGGGGACGTTCGAGCCGGTTGTCGGGCGCCACCTGGCGGCCGCTTTTATATTGTCCCTTCCCTCCGGAGCTCCGGCGACCTTGTCGAGGGCTGTGACTCAGCCGCCGGGCCCGAAGCAGAGTTCCGGGAGGCGGGCGACGCTGGTGCTGGCAGCCCCGGTGGCGCCGAGGCGTAGGCGCCTCCTGCTGTCGCCTGAGATTGGGCCTGCAGATCTATGGGGCTGTGACTGCCGCCGCGCTCCCGAGCCGGGGCTGAGGGGCCGCCTGGCCGGGTCGACCAGCATGCGCCCGTGCCCCTCCGGCCGCGGGAACCCATGTCGGGTCGTGCCGCCGCGGTGGGAGAGGAGAGGGTCTGCCGCGCCCGGAGCGCCTGGGACTTGGTGGCCCGGCCTTCTCCTGGGCCGCCCTTGGGAGCGTTCGTTCCCCGACCCCCCCCACCTCCCTTTCCCGGTGCCCCCCGCGTCCCGCTCCGGAGGTGGGGACCGGCTCGGGCCGAGCGTTGAGGCCGGTGGAGGCCGCCACGGGCTCGGTGGTGGACGCGCGTGCGTCCCGGTCGTCAGATGCTTTCGGGCCGATGGTTTTCCGAGCCGGACTCCAGAGGTGAGGACCGGCCTGGGCCGCCAGCGGTGACCCGGAGAGGCTGGCCCGGGCCTGGGTGCGTTGCCCCGTGGGCTCCGGGCGTCTCCCTGGAGAAATGGGTTCAAGTCCCGATGGGTCCGGAGACGTGGACGGACCGGCCCCTGCTCGCGCAGGTGGCCGGCGAGGGTGCACCCGGCCTGTCAGCGTGCCCGCGTGGGTCCCGGTCGTCGGACGCGACTTTGTCTCCCCCCTCCGCTCTCCACCCCGAGTCCGGGCCGGGAGGTGGGGACTGGCGCGAGCCATACTGGGTGGCCCGGGGAGGGGCTCCCGGGCCCGGGCGTGGTCCCTCATGGGGCCCGCTCATCGGAGGCGGCTCGGAGGGGTGCTGTGTTTCTTTCTTGGAACCAAGTCCTGGCCCGGAGACTCGGATGGACCGGTGCCTGCCCGCGTGGGGGGACCGGGGAGGGCGTCCCCAGCCCGCTCCCTCTCCCCCGTGTCCCCGGCCCACTCTGCCACCCCTCCATCCCCGGGTCGACCAGGTGGCCCCGGGCGCTCCGGGGCAAGTGTGGATGGGGAAGTGTTGGGGGCAGGTGGCCGGACCGAGGTTCCGGGGGCCCCCGTGAACCTCGTGGGTGGGCCCCGCTGTCGGGCGCGATGATTTCTTCCGCCGGAAATGGGGCCTTTTTGCCACCAGATAGGTGCTGACACGGTGTTCTTCTGCGTCTGTCGCCGATAGACGCTGGGGCTCCGGACGCGGGCAGGACTCCGGGCTGGGGGCGGCTGTCTGACGCCCGGCTCGGTCCTTGCCGCTTGAGCTGCCCGCTTGGGCCTGCGCGCCGGCTCTTGCGTGCGCGTCCGGCTGCCCCGACCCGCGGTGCCGCCTCCGGCCTCTGGCTGAGCCCGAGGGCGGCGGGGCCAGGTGGCGTCGGGTGCTCGACCCTGTGCGCTGCCCCCGCTGCAGGCACCCGGTGGTGAGTGGCCGGCACGACCCCACCCCACAGGCTCTGTGCCCCGTGTCAGGCGTTCTCGTTCTGGGGTGGCTGGCTGCTCTTTGCCCGAGACGAAGGGGCGCCGGCGAGGCGGAAGCGGGCCTCCGTGTGATGGGTCTTCGCCGTGCCTCCCCTGCGGGCCTCCCCCGCCGTGGCTTTAGGCTGGGTGGGTCAACCGATTGATGTGGTGGTGCCACGCTCCGCTGGGCTGGGCCTAAGCCGTGCCAGACGAGGGACGGACGTTCCTGGGGGACGGGACCGCTCTTCTCGTTCTGTCCGCGGGCTCCTCGCCTCTCTTCCGCCCCGCCTGCCGGGGTGTGCGGAAGGCAGGGGTGCGGCCTCCGGCCCCGAACCCGCGGTCTCCCGCCCCCGCCTCCCAGCGTGGGCGGGGACCGGGGTCCTCGGACGCAGCAGACGCTCTCGCTGTGCCTCTTTGGCGTACGCCTCGCGAGCGGCCCTCCCCGCGGCGGGGAGGGCCGCCCCGCCGCCACGCTGCGCGCCCCCCGTCGGTGTGCGAGCGTGCCGCGCCTGGCCCTCCGTGGTGCTCCTGGAGCGCTCCAGGTCGTCCCTCAGGTGCCCGAGGCCGAGCGGTGGTGTTGTTCCCCTTTCCCAGCGTGTTCCTCGGGTCTCCGCCACCGTGGCGGGTGCCGTGAGCGGCTCTCTCTTGGGGGGGTCGAGACGGTAAGGGAGGTGCGCCCGCCTGTTCCCCCCGGCGGTGGGGCCAGGGGCCGCCTCGTTGTGCTGGTCCTCAGCGGCGTGCCGTGGGGGCTTGAGCTTGGCCGAGCGCACGCCCCGTGTGGTCCCCACTACGTGGGGGGCTGCGCGCGGGCGTGGGAGCGATCGTGGGGGCCGGGGCCTGTGAGAGAGGGGGCTGTGTCACGCATCTTGGGCGTGCTCCCCCTCGAGGGCCCGAGGGGCGAGCCCGAGGGCAGCAAGCCTTACCGAGGTCGTGCCCCGGCCCTGGCCGCGAACGCTCCCGTGGGCCGTGTGCTTACCCATACCGCAGACCCCCTCCCCTCCAGGTGACTGGAGGAGGTGTAGGCGGCTCACGGAAGCGCCTCTGCGGGCCCGAAGGAGAGGCGCTGAGTGGGGGATGACGCGCCCTCGGTGAGAAAGCCTTCTCTAGCGATCCGAGAGGGAGCCTTGGGGTACCGAACCCCCCAGCTGCCGCCCCTCCCAAGTGTGCAGTGGCCACCGTGGCGACTGCCAGAGCACGTGGGTAGACCCCCTCGCCTCCGCGGGAGGGGTGCGCCGGTCCCGCGGTGGGGCCGAGCGCCGCTCTTTGCCTACCGTGGCCCGCGCCTCCCCCCTCCGAGTCGGGGGAGGGTCCCGCCGGGCCGAGCCGAGCCGGTGTCCGAGGCGCGGGGTGGCGTGTGTGCGTGCGGGGTCGCCTCCGTTGGCGAGCCCGGAGGGGGGGGCCCCCCGGTCCCGGCTCCCCAGTCCCGCAGCCACGGGGAGCCCTGCCGCGCCTGCCCTTGCCTCGAGCCGCAGCCGGCGGCGGTGTGTGGCCCTAGGTCGGGCCGCCTGGCTCGGGAGCGTTTCCCCAGGACGTGTGAGCCCTTGGGGTCGGCTGAGGTGGTGATGGATGTGTGGAGGCGACGCAGATGGATGCGCGAAGGGGTGGACGGGCTCCTCCGCTGCACGCGGGGGGAACCGTCGCATGCTAGGCCCCGGCGGCGGGGCCGGGTCGTGGGGAGGCCCTCGAGGGTGGCGGGCGCCGGCCGGCGTCCCAGGCGTTGGCGGGACCGCCCCCTGGTGTGGGGCGGTGGGGCCCCGCGCTGGTTTTCCTGGTGGCCCGGCTGTGCCCCGGCCCTTTGTCTCCCCCTGGGTGGCGCCCCCGGCCCTGCTCCGTGGCCCTGGCCGTGCGTGTGAGCCGCCCCCTCCCCGTCGCCGCCGGTCTGCCCTCGCCCCTGCCCCCCACCCCTTCCCCCGCCCGGGATCGAGCCTGGCCCTGCCCCGTGAGGGTGCCGCCCCCGGCCGCCACGGCCGGCGGCGTCCCCTGGTGGAGTGCTTGTCGGTTCCCGACGGGGAAGAAGAGGTGGGCGGTGTGGGGGCGCGCCGGTGCGCGTGCGGGAGAGTGTTGTCGCGGGCCGGCCGCGGCTCTCCGGGGTCGGCGGTGGCGGCCGCGAGCCCCTGCGAGGAGGTCCCACGGGGGCCCGAGGAGGCCAGGCGCCGTCGTGCGTGCTGCGGGACCGCCCCTGTGCTGGAGGGCCTCTGGCGGTGAGACCCCGTGTCGTGCCCCGGCGGCGGACTCGCGTCCGTGTCCTTGGGGTGGCCCCCGGGTCCCCCCCGCGGGGGCGCGCGCGCCCGTCTCCCCCGCCCCCGGAGGCTTCCTGCCGCTGTGTCGTTGCGCGTGCGCGACGCCGCCCAGCCGCGCCTCGCCCACCCTGTCTGCGTCCATCCGTCTGCCTGCTCCCGTCCGTCCGTCCCGCCTGCCGGCCCCCGGGGCCGCGCCCCGGTGCGTCTCGCTCCCCGGGCCCGCTGCGGCGCCGCTCCCGTGGCCCGCCGCCGCCGCCGCCCGTCCGCCGAGGTCGTTGCGGCTGGGGCGAGGGGG